>NW_027666736.1:30000-40000 GCF_963457725.1 Sprattus sprattus | reverse complement strand
GTCAGGGGGGTCAGGGGGGCAGGAGTGGGGGTCAGGGGGCAGGAGTGGGGTTGAGAGGGGGGCAGGAGTGGGGGTCAGGGGGGGCAGGAGTGGGAGGGCAGGGGGGGGCAGGAGTGGGGGTCAGGGGGGCAGGAGTGGGGGTTGAGAGGGGGCAGGAGTGGGGGTCAGGGGGCAGGAGTGGGAGGGCAGGGGGGGCAGGAGTGGGGGTCAGGGGGGCAGGTGTGGGGGTCAGGTGTGGGGGTTGAGATGGGGGCAGGGAGTGGGGGTCAGGGGGGTCAGGAGTGGGGGTTGAGAGGGGGCAGGAGTGGGGGTCAGGGGGGTCAGGGGGGCAGGAGTGGGGGTCAGGGGGGTCAGGGGGTCAGGGGGGTCAGGGGGGCAGGAGTGGGGGTCAGGGGGGTCAGGGGGGCAGGGGGTCAGGGGGGGCAGGTGTGGGGGTCAGGGGGGGCAGGAGTGGGGCTCAGGGGGGCAGGAGTGGGGGGTCAGGGGGGGCAGGAGTGGGGGTCAGGGGGGGCAGGAGTTGGAGGCAGGGGGGGCAGGAGTGGGGGGCAGGTGTGGGGGTCAGGGGGGCAGTGTGGGGGGGGGGGGGGTTGGGAACGGGTTATGCTATATCTGCTTGGAGGAAGAGTTTTAGTGGGGAAATGTTTGTTGATGGTGGGGAGGAGGGGATGCAGAAAGGACAGCCTGTAAGTTGGCAGTTATTTGTCTCTTCAATGAGACAGGACAATATGAGCTATCACTGTAAATACACATGCATTCAGAATGAGGACCCCCCCCCCCCCCCCCCCCCCCCCCCCCCCCCCCACACACACACACACACACACCCAATGGCACGAGCCCCTGAGGAGATTAAAAGCAACATGCACAGATTTAGGGGGGAGAGATCACACGCATGCTCAGTCATCATGCACATACATGTAAACACCCTCACTCTCTCTTTCTCACATAAAACACTCATACCACACCTACGTGCACACACATACACACACACATACACACACACACACACATACACACACATTCAGCAAAGCCTCCATCTCCTCCTTCTCTTTAGTCTTCTGGGCATGTGTGATCTCCGTGCCTGCTATGAATCCTGGGAGAATCAATGGTACACAGCTGTCTCTCTCTCTCTCTCTCTCCCTTTCTCTCTCTCCCTCTCTCTCTCTCTCCCTCGTTCTCTCTCTCCCTCTCTCGCTCTCCTGCTGTACGCTACACACAGACACATTATCACTACAGCTGCTGTCTACTGCTGATGCATTTCATTGTTGTTGGAACAGAGGTCAATGGAGAATGAAAACAACTAGACTAGCTTAGCATAGAGAAACGACTAGACTAGCTTAGCATAGAGAAACGACTAGACTAGCTTAGCATAGAGAAACGACTAGACTAGCTTAGCAAAGAGAAACGACTAGACTAGCTTAGCATAGAGAAACGACTAGACTAGCTTAGCATAGAAAACGACTAGACTAGCTTAGCATAGAAAACGACTAGACTAGCTGAGCATAGAAAAACCACATGAGCATATTAAAATGTCATAGCTTAGCATAGAGAAAACCCCTGCTTTGCTACACATGAATCTCATCCTGTCATATTTATCTCATCCTGTCATATTAAGATCATAATATGAGTCATCATATCAGGGAAGTAAAAGGGAAGTTTGGTTAATACAGGAGCTGGTTCACACGGTACAGAGGGTGAGAGATCACCTACGAGAGATCACCTGTTAGAGATCACCTACGAGAGATCACCTATTAGAGATCACCTACGAGAGATCACCTACAAGAGATCACCTAGGAGAGATCACCTACGAAAGATCACCTATGAGAGATCACCTACGAGAGATCACCTACGAGAGATCACCTGTTAGAGATCACCTTCGAGAGATCACCTATTAGAGATCACCTACGAGAGATCACCTAGGAGAGATCACCTACGAGAGATCACCTATGAGAGATCACCTACGAGAGATCACCTACGAGAGATCACCTACGAGAGATCACCTACGAGAGACACCTACGACAGATCACCTACGAGAGACACCTACGATAGATGACCTACGATAGATGACCTACAAGATGAGATGACAGATGCTTCTTAGGCCCTTAGCTACACCATGAGTGTTTATTATTAATTTTGTCCAAGTCAGGAAACTCCCAACCCTTCTGGGGAATCTATCTGATTGTGTTTGTTGTGTTGTCTGATTTTCAAAGCTTCTTCACACCAAGGGACTCTAGTTAACTGACCTTACAGGGTCTTAAGGAACTCTTGCTAACAGACCCTAAATGGTCTTAAGGAACTCTAGTTTACCGACCTAACAGGGTCTTAAGGAACTCTTTCTAACCGACCTAACAGGGTCTTAAGGAACTCTTTCTAACCGACCTTACAGGGTCTTAAGGAACTCTAGTTAACCGACCTAACAGGGTCTTAAGGGACTCTTGCTAACCAACCTTACAGGGCCATAAGGGACTCTTGCTAACCAATTTTACAGGATATTAAGGGACTCTTTTGCTAACAGACCTTACAGGGTCATGCATTACAGAAGGGGTAAACATAAAACAACTGCTTTTACCTTCGTAACACTTAATAGATCCCAATGATAGTTCAATCCCACTTTAGCCCCATGAGATTGTTCCAGCACCTTACACTAGCATCTAGCATTAACACTCGTAGATACTCCTGGATCAATACTCCTGAATAGATACTCCTGGATATATACTTCTGGAGATATACTCCTGAATAGATACTCCTGGAGATATACTCCTGAATAGATACTCCTGGATAGATACTCCTGGATATATACTCCTGAATAGATACTCCTGGAGATATACTCCTGAATAGATACTCCTGGAGATATACTCCTGAATAGATACTCCTGGATATATACTCCTGGATAGATACTCCTGGATATATACTCCTGAAAATATACTCCTGAATAGATACTCCTGGATATATACTCCTGAATATATACTCCTGAATAGATACTCCTGGATATATACTCCTGGAGATATACTCCTGAATAGATACTCCTGGATATATACTCCTAATAGATACTCCTGGAGATATACTCCTGAAAAGACACTTCTGGGCGTCACATTATTGCTGACTTGTGGACAACAGGAAGAAGGCTGAATGGAACAGAACTCTAGTCTGCAAAGAGGAGGAGTGGCTTGCAATTATAAAAAAGCACACAGGATGAAGTGGAAGTGCGCCCCACAGTGTTGAGGAGGTGAATTGCACACCGCCACCTAGAGTCAACCAACACACTCACCAACTCAGCAGCTCACCACGGTCTCACAAAACAAGCTTTAAAAAAAACACATGAATCAAAAACACATGAATCTAAGGCAGAGATCTACAACAAACACATCCCATGATCCAGGGAGCCAACCCCCCAGCCATCCAATCACAAACCAGCTACAGTCACTAAGGCAAACAGCTGAGCAGGCTCATGGCTCATGCCCCCCCCCCCCCCCCCCCACCCTGAAACAGCCCCCCCCCCAGCCCTACACATCTTTGGGGTGGGATGGCGGGAGCAAGGGCCATGAGTCTACCTTCTACAGCAGAGTTCTTTCATCAAACAACAGGAGACTCCCCCACACACACACACACGCTGGCAGGACTCCAGGGTCCACTGGACTGTGGGGTGTGTGGATACGCAGGGCCTGTGTGTGTATGTGTGTGTGTGTGTTTGTGTGTGTGTGTGTGTGTGTGGTGTGTTTGTGTAGGTACAGGGATTTGGATTGGGAGCAGTGGAACAATCTGAATGAACTGTTATTTGTAAGTGTATGGGTATGCAGTGTTAGCATCTGTGTTTGTGTGTCTATGTGAACATGGATATTCATATATACGTGTGAATATGTACATTTGTGTGTGTATGTATAGGTGATAGTGAGTGTGTGTCAGTGACAGTGAGTTTGTGTGTATTTGTGTAAGCGAGTGTGTGTAAGTGAGAGTGAGTGGTGTATGAGTAGGTGAGAGTGAATGTGTGTATGTATGTGTGAAAGACAGAGAGTGTGTGCGTGTGTGTGTGTGCAGGGGGGTGAGCATGTGTGAGTTTCTGTGTGTGGTTGTCTGTGTGTGTGTGTGTGTGTGTGTGTGTGTGTGTGTGTGTGTGTGTGTGTGTGTGTGCGTGTGTGTGTGTGTGCAGGGGGGTACGCATGTGTGAGTTTCTGTGTGTGGTTGTGTGTGTGTGTGTGTGTGTGTGTGTGTGTGTCTGTGTGTGTGTGTGTGCGCGTGTGTGTGTGTGTGTGTGTGTGTGCGTGTGTGTGTGTGTGTGTGTGTGTGTGCGTGTGTGTGTGTGTGCAGGGGGGGGGGTGAGCATGTGTGAGTTTCTGTGTGTGGTTGTGGGTGTGTGTGTGTGTGTGTGTGTGTGTGTGTGTGTGCGTGTGCGTGTGTGTGTGCAGGGGGGGGGGGTACGCATGTGTGAGTTTCTGTGTGTGGCTGTGGGTGTGTGTGTGTGTGTGTGTGTGTGTGTGCGTGTGTGTGTGCAGGGGGGGGGCACGCATGTGTGAGTTTCTGTGTGTGGCTGTGGGTGTGTGCAAGCCAGTGTGTTGGGGGGGGGTTTGATGAAAAGCCCCCCTACATGGGTTGGGTGCCATGCGGTTGGCAGCGTTTGTTCATTCGTTCGTTCGTTCGTTCGATCGTTTGTTCGTGCAGAGACAGATTCTAACCTCCGTATCCCCGGCCTACCCTCCAGCCACGTCCGGAGCCAGAGAGGAACAAGGACACACACACGTCAGGGACATTAACACTGCAGCTAACACTGACACACCAAACACACCACACACACACTCACAACAGCCTCACACTCACAACACCCTCACACTCACAACAGACACACACACACACACACACACACACATACACTCAAAACACCTTAGCTTGACATGGAAATAGGCACAAACACACACACAAATACTCACACTCGCACACACACACACACACACACACACACACACACTCAAAACAAGTTAGCTCGACATGAAAATATGCACACACACACAAACTCACACATACTCTAAATACACCATTGCTTGACATGAAAATATGCACACACACATTCCGCTGTTGGTCTCACACACCCACACTGTAACTCCTGGACATGTGTGGACAGAAACGTCTTCAGAGGAGGGCTCAGGGCTGTGGCCAGGCCCTACTGCAGAGTGTGTGTGTGTGTGTGTGTGTGTGTGTGTGTGTGTGTGTGTGTGTGAGTCTTCAGAGGAGAGGTCAGGGCTGTGTCCAGGCCCTACTGCAGCTGCACTTTACCTGGGAAGAGGGAAACTGCTCTCTCCTCTCCTTCTGTGCAGGTCTCTTTCATCTACATTAAGAGTGTGTGTGTGTATTTGTGTAAGTGAGTGTGTGTAAGTGAGAGTGAGTGTGTGTATGAGTAGGTGAGAGTGAGTGTGTGTATATATAACAGCTAGAGAATAGATCTGACCAACGATTAGTGCCAGATCAGAACCAAATCCAAACCAGATCAGAACCAATCAGGGCCAGATCAGAACCAATCAGGGCCAGATCAGAACCCAATCAGAACTAGATCAGGGTCGTATCAGGGTCAGATATGGTTCCATTCCAGTGTATCTGGGTTTTCACTAAGAACTGCTACACAAGGATTATGGACTGATGACGTTGAAATGAGATATTAAACAATAACACAATGACACAATGACACAACCACAGTTAATTAACATGCAATAAGATGGGATGGTATAATAAGGTAATAGTTACTATAATTATAAATAGGTAATAGTTACACTGTAATAACAAGCTTCAACATGCATGAAATATTCCATGATTCCATTTTGTACATAACATGCATTATCCATCAGCTGACATGAGGCTGCCCACGTGAAATGTTGAAGTGAAATGTTGAAGTGAAATGTTGAAGTGAAATGTTGAAGTGAAATGTTGAAGTGAAATGTTGAAGTGAAATGTTGAAGTGAAATGTTGAAGTGAAATGATCCGGTCAGAGACATGCTGTCAGTCTAGCACACTATGACACTATGGCAACATGATGGTGAGGAGGTGAGGTGATGAGGTCATGAGGGCATGAGGTGCTGACGGGTCATGAGGTCATGAGGTTCTGACAAGTCATGAGAGCATGAGGTGCTGATGGGTCATGAGGTCATGTGGTCATGAGGTCATGAGGTCATGAGGTCATGTGGTCATGAGGTCATGAGGTCATGAGGTCATGTGGTCATGAGGTCATGAGGTCATGAGGTCATGTGGTCATGAGGTCATGAGGTCAGGAGGTGCTGACGGGTCATGAGGTCATGAGGTTCTGACAAGTCATGAGAGCATGAGGTGCTGATGGGTCATGAGGTCATGTGGTCATGAGGTCATGAGGTCATGTGGTCATGAGGTCATGAGGTCATGAGGGCATGGGGTCATGAGGTCATGAGGTCAGGAGGTGCTGACGGGTCATGAGGTCATGAGGTTCTGACAAGTCATGAGAGCATGAGGTGCTGATGGGTCATGAGGTCATGTGGTCATGAGGTCATGAGGTCATGAGGTCATGTGGTCATGAGGTCATGAGGTCATGAGGTCATGTGGTCATGAGGTCATGTGGTCATGAGGTCATGTGGTCATGAGGTCATGAGGTCATGAGGTCATGAGGTCATTTGGTACTTATTGGGTTTGCTACACATGCAGGGTTAGTCATGTGACCTGCTGACATGTGTGACGTTACCGAAACATTCATATACGGTTATACTTGGTTATAACATCTACATCTTACATAGATGTATTATTATTGAAATTACTATGTTGTTATAACATGGTTTTATACTGATATGTTACTACTAGGGCTGTCAGCGTTCTATGAGATTAATGTGGCCGCAATTAACGCGATAAAATATTTTAAGGCAGTTAACGCAACTTTGTTTACCTTTGGTGTGCTTTGACCTTTGACACAAAACTGCCGCGTGCCTGCATTAAGTTAGATAGGAGAGTAGGTGTTCTCAAAGTGTGGGGCGCAGAGACGTGACGTGACAGCATGGGACGCGATGAACGGAAGTTTTATTGTTTTACCCCCGATCTATGGCAATGCTTTCCTTTATAGACAATAGATTTGGATTGACGTCGGCGTATTTATTGCAACGGGAGAACTAAAACAAAACTTTACTTTACTTTACTTTAGTTTAGTTTAGTTTAGTTTAGTTTAGTTTACTTTAGTTTAGTTTAGTTTAGTTTAGTTTAGTTTAGTTTAGTTTAGTTTACTTTAGTTTACTTTAGTTTAGTTTAGTTTAGTTTAGTTTAGTTTAGTTTAGTTTACTTTACTTTAGTTTAGTTTACTTTAGTTTAGTTTAGTTTAGTTTACTTTAGTTTAGTTTACTTTAGTTTAGTTTACTTTAGTTTACTTTAGTTTACTTTAGTTTACTTTAGTTTACTTTAGTTTAGTTTAGTTTACTTTAGTTTACTTTAGTTTACTTTAGTTTACTTTAGTTTAGTTTAGTTAGGGCTGAGGTTGTAGGCTACTGTTCTCGCTACAGTTCAATAGTCAGCCAAAACTTGATTTCACGAGCCAGCTAGCGAGCGTCTTGCTCCTGTAATGATGTCAGGTGAAATGTGTAAACAGTGAAACAATGATACACAAGAAACGGAAAATACTTAGAAGGTATCTTAACTTAACACAGCAAGTTACTATAAGATTCATTACATCAAGAATCAAAGCAACAACAGATTACAACACGGCTGGCTAATAAGTGCTTACGTTAGCCAAAAACGGAGTTATGACTGAATGGTGTGGTAACGGTCACATATAAGAACTTAACGTATCTAAATTAATAATAATTACATTTCACTTTTCAACAAACTAACACAGTTCTTAGAGTTTAAACATAGGTCACTTAAACATATGTATCACAGTGTGAGAAGGCAAAACAACTAAGTCATTGTTTTTGAGGGTGCGAGGAAAAGCACAATTTAATAGAGGCTTACTAGATATGTGCGTAAATGTATCTCTTATTTGTGGTTGGAAGCGGTCTATTTTGTTATTTTGAAACCAATGGTTTCATAACAACAATACACAACAACATGAACCATGAAATCCCTCCAAGCAATATACATTTGCTGACCTAAATAAGATGCTATTTGTTATTACTTTATGTTAATTCAATAATTGACAATCTTAAGCTTGGCCTACCATTTTATGGGAGCGATGAGGGACAGGTGGGACTTGAAAAGGCCCTCTTTGTTTAAAGTGGGGAATAAAAACAAAGTTTGACAACCATTGGAATAGTTGAAGATGGAGAGAGCTGAGGGATTGTTGAGCTGACTGTGTCAGGGGACAATTCTTATGATTAACCGTTGAGGGGCACCATTGTGTTTTTAAAAAATAAAATTAAACAACAATGTCTAAAATACACGTTTTCTGAAGTGATTACTCGTTAATTTATAAGATTTAGTCTTATAAAGAAAAACAAACTTTTTATTGTGATTAATCGTGATTAATTCATTTCAAAATGTGCGATTCATTCGTATTTTTTTTTAATCTCTTGACAGCCCCAGTTATTACACCTGTTTGTACATGTATGTTATAACATACTTCTACTACCTCTATGTTATAACATACTTCTACTACCTCTATGTTATAACATACTTCTACTACCTCTATGTTATAACATACTTATACTACCTCTATGTTATAACATACTTATACTACCTCTATGTTATAACATACTCATACTACCTCTTAGATGAATTAAGAGAGACACACAGATAGAGCTCATGCAGCTGATGCCAAACTGAATGCCAGTCTGCAACAGCTAGTCTTCACCAGAGAGAACTATGAGACCTGTGTTCGAGAGTGTGTGTGTGTGTGTGTGTGTGTGTGTGTGTGTGTGTGTGTGTGTGTGTGTGTGTGTGTGTGTGTGAGAGTGTGTGTGTGTGTGTGTGTGTGTGTGTGTGTGTGTGTGTGTGTGTGTGTGTGTGTGTGTGTGTGTGTGTGTGTGTGTGTGTGTGTGTGTGTATGACTCAAAGCTCACCTTGCTCATCTTACTCTTGCTGTCTGCGGTCAGGAAGGACATGTTGTTTATTTCATTCATGACTACAAAGTTCTGCTCCTCTCGCTTGAAGTTCTACAGAGAAGAGACAGAGTTCAGACAGGAGGACAAGACTGGAGGAGAGACAGAGTTCAGACAGGAGGACAAGACTGGAGGAGAGACAGAGTTCAGACAGGAGGACAAGACTGGAGGAGAGACAGAGTTCAGACAGGAGGACAAGACTGGAGGAGAGACAGAGTTCAGACAGGAGGACAAGACTGGAGGAGAGACAGAGTTCAGACAGGAGGACAAGACTGGAGGAGAGACAGAGTTCAGACAGGAGGACAAGACTGGAGGAGGCACAGAGTTCAGACAGGAGGACAAGACTGGAGGAGAGACAGAGTTCAGACAGGAGGACAAGACTGGAGGAGAGACAGAGTTCAGACAGGAGGACAAGACTGGAGGAGAGACAGAGTTCAGACAGGAGGACAAGACTGGAGGAGAGACAGAGTTCAGACAGGAGGACAAGACTGGAGGAGACACAGAGTTCAGACAGGAGGACAAGACTGGAGGGTTGAAGTTCTACAGAGGAAAGACAGGAGGACAAGACTGGAGAAGAGACAGATTTCAGGACAACACTGGAGGAGAAACACTGGAGGAGAATTTAGTCAGGAGGACAAGACTGGAGGAGAACATATGCTGAGACGGACTCCGCAGATGGAGTTCAGACAGGAGGACAAGACTGGAGGATTGTTCTTCAGAGGAGAGACAGAGTACAGACAGGAGGACAACACTAGGCTGGGAGACAAGAGGTAGAGTGAGACAACAGCGAGGGAGACAACAGCGAGGGAGACAGCAGTGAGAGAGACAGCAGTGAGAGAGACAGCAGAGAGTGAAACAGCAGAGAGGGAGACAGCAGAGAGTGAGATTGAGAGTGAGAGTGAGACAGCAGAGACAGCAGAGAGTGAGACAGCAGAGAGTGAGACAGCAGAGAGAGAGAGTGAGAGTGAGACAGCAGA
>NW_027666736.1:10000-17500 GCF_963457725.1 Sprattus sprattus | reverse complement strand
GAGAGAGAGAGAGAGAGAGAGAGAGAGAGAGAGAGGGAAAGAGAGGGAAGGAGAGAGGGAGAGAGAAGGAGAAGGAGGGGGGAGAGAGAGAGGGAGGGGGGGGAAGGGAAGGAGAGAGGGAGAGATGGAGAGAGGGAGAAAGGGGGAGAGAGAGGGAAAGAGAGGGAAGGAGAGAGGGAGAGAGAAGGAGAAGGAGGGGGAGAGAGAGAGGGAGGGGGGGAAAGGGAAGGAGAGAGGGAGAGAGAAGGAGAGAGGGATGGGGAGAGAGAGAGGGAGAGAGAGGAACCTCAGGACCAAAGCGAAAGGTGACTATGCTACACTTTATATGACAACTGACATTTCCCTATTAGTATACACTGCCTGCCAAGCACACCTGTTACAGCTGATAACAGCAGTACTGTACATGTGACCCTTTAGCCACTCCTGTAGAATCTAGTGCACCACAGCTTTAAATAAACATCACCTTTAAGCATATCTGTCAGTTCAGTTCTCCTACCAGTGTACTAAAGCTTTCAGTACTACACCTGTGAGTTCAGCTTACTTCCTAGCATACTTAACCTCCTAGAATACTTCACCTCCTAGCATACTTGACCTTCCAGCATACTTCACCTGCTAGCATACTTAACCTGCTAGCATACTTAACCTGCCAGCATACTTGACCTGCTAGCATATTTCACCTCCTAACATACTTCACCTCCTAGCATACTTAACCTGCCAGCATACTTAACTTGCTAGCATACTTAACCTGCTAGCATACTTGACCTGCCAGCATACTTGACCTGCTAGCATACTTAACCTGCTAGCATACTTAACCTGCCAGCATACTTAACCTACCAGCATACTAAACCTCCTAGCATACTTAACCTGCCAGCATACTTAACCTGCTAGCATACTTAACCTGCCAGCATACTTGACCTGCTAGCATACTTAACCTGCTAGCATACTTAACATGCTAGCATACTTAGCCTCCTAGCATACTTAACCTGCCAGCATACTTAACCTGCCAGCATACTTGACCTGCTAGCATACTTGACCTGCTAGCATACTTCACCTGCTAGCATACTTCACCTGCTAGCATACTTAACCTCCTAGCATAATTAACCTCCTAGCATACTAAACCTGCCAGCATACTTGACCTGCTAGCATACTTGACTTGCTAGCATACTTCACCTGCTAGCATACTTAACCTCCTAGCATACTTAACCTCCTAGCATACTAAACCTGCCAGCATACTTGACCTGTTAGCATACTTAACCTGCTAGCATACTTAACCTGCTAGCATACTTAGCCTCCTAGCATACTTAACCTGCCAGCATACTTAACCTGCCAGCATACTTGACCTGCTAGCATACTTGACCTTCTAGCATACTTGACTTGCTAGCATACATCACCTGCTAGCATACTTAACCTGCTAGCAGTTAGCAGCTGCCAGTTTACAGCATAATCCTTAAGTCCTGTACACCTGAGAGTACAGCTCACCTGCCAGCATACTTCAGCTGCCAGCATACTTCACCTGCTAGCATACTCAATCTGCTAGCATACTTCACCTGCCAGCATACTTAACCTACTAGCATACATAACCTGCTAGCATACTTATCTGCCAGCATACTTGACCTGCCAGCATACTTAACCTCCTAGCATACTCAACCTGCCAGCATACTTCAGCTGCCAGCATACTTAACCTCCTAGCATACTTAACATGCTAGCATACTTCACCTGCCAGCATACTTGACCTGCTAGCAAACTTCACCAGCTAGCATACATCACCTGCCAGCATACTTAACCTCCTAGCATACTAAAGCTGCCAGCATGCTTAACCTCCTAGCATACTTAACCTGCCAGCATACATCACCTCCTAGCATACATCACTTGCTAGCATACTTGACTGCCAGCATAATAAACCTGCTAGCATACATCATCTCCTAGCATACATCACCTGCCAGCATACTTGACCTGCTAGCATACTCAACTTGCCAGCATACTAAAGCTGCCAGTCTACAGCATGTCACCATTAACTCCTGTACACCTGAGAGTGCAGCTCACCTGCTAGCATACTCAACTTGCCAGCATACTTCACCTCCTAGCATACTAAAGCTGCCCGTCTACAGCGTGTCATCCTTGAGTCCTGTACACCTGAGAGTGCAGCTCACCTGCCAGCATACATCACCTGCTAGCATACATCACCTGCTAGCATACATCACCTCCTAGCATACTTAACCTACTAGCATACTTCACCTGCTAGCATACTTGACCTGCCAGCATACTTAACCTCCTAGCATACTTAACCTACTAGCATACTTCACCTGCTAGCATACTTGACCTGCCAGCATACTTAACCTCCTAGCATACTTAAGCTGCTAGTCTACAGCATGTCATCCTAAAGTCCTGTACACCTGAGAGTGCAGCTCACCTGTGTGTGTGTGTGTGTGTGTGTGTGTTTGTGTGTGTGTGTGTGTCTGTGTGTGTGTGTCTACAGCATGTCATCCTAAAGTCCTGTACACCTGAGAGTGCAGCTCACCTGTGTGTGTGTGTGTGTGTGTGTGTGTGTGTGTGTGTGTGTGTGTGTGTGTGTGTGTGTGTGTCTACAGCATGTTATCCTTGAGTCCTGTACACCTGAGAGTAGAGCTCACCTGTGTGTGTGTGTGTGTGTGTGTGTGTGTGTGTGTCTACAGCATGTCATCCTAAAGTCCTGTACACCTGAGAGTGCAGCTCACCTGCCAGTCTCTTCATCCAGGAGGCCTCGTCGATGCCCAGGTTGTTGACCACGATCTTCATGATGCTGCCCAGCAGCTGGTTGAGCTGGTCGGACGTGACCTCGGTGCACACCTGGCCCTCGTGCTCCGGGAGGCTCTCCGTGCCCCTCTCCCACCAGCGGGGCAGGTAGTTGCACAGCATGGGCAGCGTGATCTCGATGACGTGAGGCATCTCCGTGTAGCGGGCGCCCGACTCCGCCAGGTCCCCAATCTCCTTCAGGAGGATGTCAAGCTCAGGGATGTCCGGACACAGCTCCTGCACCTCGTTAGGGAGACCCAGGACTGGAGAGAGAGAGAGAGAGAGAGAGAGAGAGGAGAGAGAGAGAGAGAAGGAGAGAGAGAGAGAGAGGGGAGGGGGGGGGGAGGGAAAGAGAGTGGGAGAGAGAGAGACATATAATAAATAAAATAAAATAAATAAAATATAATAGTAAAACATAAACAGCATTATGAGCAGGTGGTTTGGAAGTGTGATAAGAGAGACATGAGACTATGAGAGGAAGAAAGGAGCTGAGGAAGACTGGAATGAGGAGGAGAAGAGTCTGAGAGAGAGATGAGGAGGAGAAGAGTCTGAGAGAGAGAGAGAGAAAGAGAGATAGATGAAGAGGAGAACAAGAGTCTGAGAGAGAGAGAGAAAGAGAGAGAGATGAGGAGAAGAAGAGTCTGAGAGAGAGAAAGATGAGAAGGAGAGGAGACTGAGAGAGAGAGAGAGAGAGTGATGAGGAAAAGAAAGGTCTGACAGGCAAAAGCAGACAAACACAAGAGACTAGGACTAGAGCTGAGCGAGTGGAGTGGAGTGGAGTGGAGTGGAGTAATCATCATCATCTCTAGGCTGGCGCCCTCTACAGGTGCGGAGGTCTTACTGGATCTCTCGCGGGGGGTCTTGGTGGTGTACACAGAGAAGGCGTTGTACTCGTTCAGGTGCGGCTCCAGGTACGCCACAGGCATGGCAGACGCCAGGTATCCCAGACACTCCCCCAGAGCAGGACGCAGCCTGGAGAAACACACACAACACACAGGGTGAGAGTGTAACTACAGACACACACACACACACGCGCACAGTCGCATCACCAAGAGCTGGATGCAGCTAAAACACACTCTATGCACTCTACGCAGTATAACCACACACTCTGTCTCCCTCTTCACACACACACACACACACACACACACACACACTCTTACCTCTCCACGTGAGGAGTCTTGATTGTGCCACAGGAGTACATACTGCACATGATGCGATAGCAGGACACCTGCAGATCATCCACTGGTGGAACGAAAGAGAGAGAGAGAGAGGGTGAGAGGGAGGGAGAGAGATAGAGGAAGAGAGAGAGAGAGACACTCGCATATGACATCCTCTCCAAACTGGGACTGTTGGATGGGGTCGAACAGAGAGAGAGAGAGAGAGAGAGAGAGAGAGGAGAGAGAGAGAGAGAGAGAGAGAGAGAGAGAGAGAGAGACACTCACATATGACATCGTCTCCAAACTGGGACTGTTGGATGTGGTCGAACAGAGAGGTGAGGACTGGGAGGAGAGCTATGGTGGTGTAGTTGATGTTCTGAGAAACTCCCTTCACAGGCTGCAGGACAACAGAGATAGCACACATACTTAGTACACAAAGAGTTAATAGCTTATTTGAATCCTTTATAAATAGAGTATATATACATATACGTATATATATACATTTTTCTGCAAATAAATGCTCTAAATGACAATAATTTTATTTGAAATTTGGTAGAAATGCTGTCAGTAGTTTATAGAATAAAACAAAATTTTACTTTAACTCATACCAATAAATAGTAAAACCAGAGAAACTAATCATTTTGAAGTGGTCTCTTAATTTTTTCCACGGCTGTATATACAGTATGTATATTTATTCATTCATATGTATACATGCATTTATTGATATTTCTTAAAGAAAAGTGACTCTATTGATGCAGATCTCTTAAAGGCACCCAGTGTAACTTTATAGGCTTGAGACCTGAAAAATAAACATTCAATTTCTAGTCTTTTTTACACGTAGTAAGTTTCAATAACTCCATACCATTACATATCGACATTCAAGGAGCAAAGATGAGACGTCGTTGTGTGGTGAGAACTGATAGAAAATCGTAAACAACAACAATCGCCGGTGGGGAGAGGCCATTTTCCATTGACTGGAATCCTGCTTTATTTATTGGTGGCACGCATTTGGGGAAAAAATGGCGGCGATTGTTGTTGTTTACGATTTTCTATCAGTTCTCATCACACAACAACGTCTCATCTTTGCTCCTTGAATGTCAATATGTAATGGTATGGAGTTATTGAAACTTACTACGTGTAAAAAAGACTAGAAATTGAATGTTTATTTATAAGCCTCGAAAGTTGCACTGGGTGCCTTTAACAGGTTGACTGCCCGGTGACCTCTGACCTGGCTGCCCTTGGACACCTTCCCCAGTTTCAGGTTCTCCACCATCTTCTCGATGTCGTCAGCAGCGCTCTCGAAATACGAACGCAGACCGGCCTTCACAATCTCAGGCCCGGACTTCATCACTGTCCTGGAGAGAGGACCCATGCTTTAATGAAAGTGCCCTCACTCTCACTCTCACACACACACACACACACACACACACACACACACACACGCGCGCGCACACACACACTGATTAAACTTAATTATTCTCAAAATTCTGACCCTTTGCTTTTTTATTAACAGCATTTACTTGTACTTTTACTTTCAATACTTAAGTACATTTAATATCAGAAAATTACTTTTGATACTTAAGTACAGTAGTATGAAGATAATCAGATTAGTGAGTGTATAAAATGTTCAGCTTATTTAGCATTCCTATTTATAGGTGCAACTTGTTCCTTACTTGTCATTATGTGTCTCTTGTCTATAAGTTGTGATCAGGTAGGATGTTTTGTAAATTCTCAGTTAGCTGGTTTATTATTTTGGCCGCCTCTCGAAATTCTCATTTCTCCTCCCTAAACGCTTGTGTTATTGACTTCCATCTTTTGTGATTGTGTGTGTGTGTGTGTGTGTGTGTGTCTCCATCTTTTGTTATATGAAACTCTGCTTCTCTGTTGCTGGGGAGATGGGACTCTCCGTTCTTCACCACTGCTCCTCAACCCTAGATTGGGCCGTCATCACTGACTGCTAGTGAATGCTAATGCTAGTGAAGACCCTAGACTGGGCCGTCATTACTGACTGCTAGTGAATGCTAATGCTATTGAAGACCCTAGACTGGGCCGTCATTACTGACCCCTAGTGAATGCTAATAAAGACCCTAGACTGGGCCGTCATTACTGACCCCTAGTGAATGCTAATGGAGACCCTAGACTGGGCCGTCATTACTGACTCCTAGTGAATGCTAATGGAGACCCTAGACTGGGCCGTCATTACTGACTCCTAATGAATGCTAATGCTAGTGAAGACCCTAGACTGGGCCGTCTTTACTGACTCCTGGTGAATGCTAGTGAAGACCCTAGACTGGGCCGTCATTACTGACTCCTAGTGAATGCTAATGCCATTACTGACTGCTAGTGAATGTAATGCTAACTAAGACCCTAGACTGGGCCGTCATTACTGACTGCTAGTGAATGCTAATGCTAATGAAGACCCTAGACTGGGCCGTCATTACTGACTGCTAGTGAATGCTAATGCTAATGAAGACCCTAGACTGGGCCGTCATTACTGACTCCTAGTGAATGCTAATGCTAACTAAGACCCTAGACTGGGCCGTCATTACTGACTGCTAGTGAATGCTAATGCTAATGAAGACCCTAGACTGGGCCGTCATTACTGACTGCTAGTGAATGCTAATGCTAGTGAAGACCCTAGACTGGGCCGTCATTACTGACTGCTAGTGAATGCTAATAAAGACCCTAGACTGGGCCGTCATTACTGACTGCTAGTGAATGCTAATAAAGACCCTAGACTGGGCCGTCATTACTGACTGCTAGTGAATGCTAATAAAGACCCTAGACTGGGCCGTCATTACTGACTGCTAGTGAATGCTAATAAAGACCCTAGACTGGGCCGTCATTACTGACTGCTAGTGAATGCTAATAAAGACCCTAGACTGGGCCGTCATTACTGACCCCTAGTGAATGCTAATAAAGACCCTAGACTGGGCCGTCATTACTGACTGCTAGTGAATGCTAATGAAGACCCTAGACTGGGCCGTCATTACTGACTGCTAGTGAATGCTAATAAAGACCCTAGACTGGGCCGTCATTACTGACCCCTAGTGAATGCTAATAAAGACCCTAGACTGGGCCGTCATTACTGACTGCTAGTGAATGCTAATAAAGACCCTAGACTGGGCCGTCATTACTGACTGCTAGTGAATGCTAGTGAAGACCCTAGACTGGGCCGTCATTACTGACTGCTAGTGAATGCTAATGGAGACCCTAGACTGGGCCGTCATTACTGACTGCTAGTGAATGCTAATGAAGACCCTAGACTGGGCCGTCATTACTGACTGCTAGTGAATGCTAATGGAGACCCTAGACTGGGCCGTCATTACTGACTGCTAGTGAATGCTAATGGAGACCCTAGACTGGGCCGTCATTACTGACTCCTAGTGAATGCTAATGAAGACCCTAGACTGGGCCGTCGTTTATGAATCCTAATGAATAGAAGAGCTTGCCTTGCATCCAATGAGCGAGCCAGGATGTGCAGGCAGTTGACGATGGCTGGTGCATCAGTTCCTGTGAAAGATGCAGAGAGGTGAGGCTGCGTCTCCATAGAGACCTTAGAACCCATGGT
>NW_027666736.1:0-2500 GCF_963457725.1 Sprattus sprattus | reverse complement strand
GATGAACGCGTCCAGCCTCTCAGGGATGATGGTGCTGCAGAGGGCAAGGGAAACAGGGTCATGGTTCAGTCTTAAACACTTAGCTAACCTGTACTATGTATGCACTGTGTATGCTCTATGAATGCACTATGAATGCTCTATGAATGCACTATGAATGCTCTATGAATGCTCAGTGAATGCTCTATGAATGATCTATGAATGCACTATGAATGCTCTATGAATGCTCTATGAATGCTCTATGAATGCACTGTGAATGCTCTATGAATGCACTATGAATACACTATGAATGCTCTATGAATGCTCTATGAATGCTCTATGAATGCTCTATGAATGCTCTATGTATGCATGAATGCACTAAGATGAATGCACTAAGAATAAACTATGAATGCTCTATGAATGCTCTATGAATGCTCTATGAATGCACTATGAATGCTCTATGAATGCTCTATGAATGCTCTATGAATGCACTGTGAATGCTCTATGAATGCACTATGAATACACTATGAATGCTCTATGAATGAACTATGAATGCACTATGAATGCTCTATGAATGCTCGATGAATGCTTTATGAATGCACTATGAATGCTCTATGAATGCTCTATGAATGCTCTATGAATGCTTTAAGAATGTACTAAGAATAAACTATGAATGCACTATGAGTGTCCCTGTATTTGAATTGTGGAGCACAGGAAGAGTGGCTAATGAGGATGCAAACAAACACCATTTAGTGCCATTATGAGACTGAAGAGGTAGCCCATCAACCCACAGTGCCCAAAGGCGGACAGACGAATAGTCCCATCTGAGTCTTAAACCTCTGGCTAGTAAGTATGCATTGTGTAAGCACTGTCTCTCCTCTAGTAAGTATGCATTGTGTAAGCCTTGTTTCTCCTCGAGTAAGTATGCATTGTGTGGGTGTGGTTGTGTGTGTGTGTGTGTGTGTGTATGTATGTGTGTGTGTGTGTGTGTGTGTGTGTGTGTGTGTGTGTGTGTGTGTGTGTGTGTGTGTGTGTGTGTGTGTGTGTGTGTGTGTGTGTGTGTGTGTGTGTGTGCGAGAGTGTCCAAAGGCAGAGGGCGCTCACTTGGTGGTCTCCACGGGTTTGGGGTCAAAGTTGCCCTCAGCGTCGACGGACGCCTTCTTCTCTGTCTGGGAAGAGTACGTGGCGTCCACGTAGTCTGGTGGGATGGCGCCGGCGATGGCACAGATGCACGGCATGGCAATCTTAAACAGCTCAGCCTCAAACTTCTACAGACATGGAGGCCAAAAAAAGAGTGAGTGTGCTTGTGTACGTGTGTGTGTGTGTGTGTATTTGTGTGTGTGTGTGTGTGTGTGTGGCATGGCGATCTTAAACAGCTCAGCCTCAAACTTCTACAGAGAGACGGAGAGGAACACTTCTGCTGTTCAGTAGAGGCAGACGCAGGAGCTGGACTCATGCAGGAGCTGGACTCATTCATTCATTCATTCATTCATTCTAAATCTACTATTGTTTCCTACCGCTGCCTTCATAGAGCACTGGATGTTATATTAAATACATTATAATTTCATTTTAAAAACAAATATGTGTACAGAGACAGTCAGACAGACATCAATACATCAGACAGACATCAATACATTAGACTTTCTAGATTACAACTTCTTAACCTCTTATAGCTGTACCAACTCATTTTCACATTCTTGTAAATCACTGAAATAGGGTGTGGGGGTGGAGTGAGAAATACTGTGTGTGTGTGTGTGTGTGTGTGTGTGTGTGTGTGTGTGTGTGTGTGTGTGTGTGTGTGTGTGTGTGTGTGCGTGCGTGTGTAAATCACTGAAATAGGATGTGGGGGTCGGAGTGAGACATACTGTATGTGTGTGTGTGTGTGTGTGTGTATGTGTGTGTGTGCGTGCGTGTGCAAATCACTGAAATAGGGTGTGGGGGTGGAGTGAGACATACTTTATGGGCGAGCGACTCGAAGATGCCCCAGAAGAGTTTTCGGGTGAGGTGAAGCTCCTCCTCTGACGCCAGACCATAGTTGCCCCAGCCATTGGGCAAACAGTAGTACTTCCAGCAACGCTCATAGTGATTGGTCAGCAGCTGTAACCAAGGCAACAGGCAATGTTATGAGGTTATGAAGGTCTTGCACGCCACTAACTCTACAGAGGTTTGATGTCAGCAGCTCTACCTTGAGGGGCATCTTGGCATACTCGTTGAGGATGGGCACGTCAAACACCAGCCTTCTGAGCAGATGCTGCAACATGGACGGGCGCAGGTACCTTAGGGCATGGAACAACACTGGTTACTATGGTAACAACGCATTAGGGGAAGGCACAACATAAGTTACTATGGTAACAAGGTATTAGGGCATGAAACATCCTGTGGTACTATGGTAGCTAGGCATTATGGTACAGATGAGTGTACAGTACATGACTGTGACTGATAAGCATTCAGTAAACCATTCCCTCTCAGGAAGAAGAGTGGTAGTTTTAATAAATAATAATTCATTTTATTTTTAACGCACTTT
>NW_027666738.1:5000-7500 GCF_963457725.1 Sprattus sprattus | reverse complement strand
ACACACACACACACACACACACACACACACACACACACACAGAAGGACACGCACACATACAGACACACACACACATACAGATAGACACACACTTACTGCATCACTGCTGGGAGCATTATTATTCACACACACACACACACACACACACACACACACACACACACACACGCACACACACACGCACACACACACGCACACACACACGCACACGCGACCCAAGCGCATAGACTACCTCATAAAAGCATACCCCTTCCTTCAACACACAAACACACACACACACACACACACCCCCCATAACTCACTCTCTCCCAGGGTCTTCTGGATCAGGTCATGCTTGGCCTGCAGCTTGGTGATCAGATTGCGTCCCTCCAGGAACTCCTTCAGCTTCTACAGGACAGGAGCACAGGAGAGAGATAAACACACCACGTCACCAGGACACACACACACGCACGTACGCACGCACGCACGCACACACACACAGACACACAGACACACAGACACACACACACACACACACACACACACACACAGACACACACACACACACACACACAGACACAGACACAGACAGAGGAGGCTTTTCCCAAAACTGTTCAAAGAAAGACAAAGCGCATGTGTGTGTGTGTATGTGCATCCCTTTTGAGTGCGTACGCGTGTGTATCTCCTGTGAATGTGTATGCGTGTGTTTGTGTGTGTGTGTATGTATGTGTATCCCTTTGAGTGCGTACGGGTGTGTATCTCCTGTGAGTGTGTATGCGTGTGTGTGTGTGTGTGTGTGTATGTATGTGTATCCCTTTGAGTGCGTACGGGTGTATATCTCCTGTGAGTGTGTATGCATTTGTGTGTGTGTGTGTGTGTATCCCTTTGAGTGCGTATGCGTCTGTATCTCCTGTGTGAGCCGTATCTGAGCCGTATCTGAGCCTGATGTGAGCCGTAACTGAGCCTGATGTGAGCCTGATGTGAGCCTGATGTGAGCCTGATGTGAGCCGTATCTGAGCCTGATGTGAGCCGTATCTGAGCCTGATGTGAGCCTGATGTGAGCCTGATGTGAGCCTGATGTCAGCCGTATCTGAGCCTGATGTGAGCCGTATCTGAGCCTGATGTGAGCCTGATGTGAGCCTGATGTGAGCCGTATCTGAGCCTGATGTGAGCCTGATGTGAGCCTGATGTGAGCCGTATCTGAGCCTGATGTGAGCCTGATGTGAGCCTGATGTGAGCCTGATGTGAGCCTGATGTGAGCCGTATCTGAGCCTGATGTGAGCCTGATGTGAGCCTGATGTGAGCCTGATGTGAGCCGTATCTGAGCCTGATGTGAGGCGTATCTGGGCCTGTTGTGAGCCTGTCTGCAGTGTGTCTCAGGCCTGACTGCAGTGTGTGTGTGTGTGTGTGTGTGTGACTGTGTGTGTGTGTGTTTTAGGCCTGACTGCTGTGTGTGTGTGTGTGTGATCATATCCGCTCTGGCTAGAGCCTATCCTTCTGAGGTCACCTGACCTGGCCTCTCTGTTCATATTACAGAGCTGTGTGTGTGTGTGTGTGTGTGTGTGTGTGTGTGTGTGTGTGTGTGTGTGTGTGTGTGTGTGTGTGTGTGTGTGTGTGTCTCTCTCTCTCTCTCTCAGCAGGAAGCCATGTTTGATCTGCCGCGTACACAGTTTACACACGCAGGAAGTTGGCCTTCGCAGGTCTATGGGTCAACCATGTGGGATGTGTGTGTGTGTGTGTGTGTGTGTGTGTGTGTGTGTGTGTGTGTGTGTGTGTGTGTGTGTGTGAGTGCAGGTCTTCGCAGGTCTATGGGTCAACCATGTGGGATGCTCCAATTAAATCAGGAGACGGAAGGTCAGAGGTCGACCGGGAGAGGAGGGGAGAGGGTGAGAAACGAGACAGACAGGATGATAAACAGAGAGAGAGAGAGAGAGAGAGAGCCAGTAAGAATAATTTGTATGTGTGTGTGTGTGTGTGTGTGTGTGTGTATGTGTGTCTATGTGTATGTACAGTGTGTGCATGTGTATGTGTATGTACAGTGTGTGCATGTGTGTGTGTATGTACAGTGTGTGCATGTGTGTGTGTATGTGTGTATGTATATGTGCATATATATGGTTAAACTGTATATGTATACAACCATTATTCAGTGATATGTGTGTGTAACATGCTTTGACAATAGTGTTGTAAAACATTCATGTCAATAAAGCGTATTGAATTGAATTGAGAGAGAGAGAGAGAGAGACAGACAGAGAGAGAGAGAGAAAGAGAGAGAGAGAAAGAGGGAACTCGGGAAAGATGTGGAAAGAAAAAGAGAAAAATAAGCACCTCAAAAGGCTTCTTGGCTTCACACACACACACACACACACACACACACACACACACACACACACAGTCACACACACAAAAGACAACCCGAGACGTGAATATGGATTTAATAAGCGCTCTGTAATCGCCACCTGTTAGCGCTCTCTGTTAGCGCTCACTGCGCTAACACACTCCTGCATTCTGGGTAGTTCATTAC
>NW_027666739.1:122500-140000 GCF_963457725.1 Sprattus sprattus | reverse complement strand
ACTCTGTTCTGCAGTGAACAATCTCCCCCTGCCACCAGTGTGGGCCAGTGTGTTGATTCTGTAAAAATAGTGCAATAGGCTGTAAATACTGTAAATATACGTAAAGTAATCAAAATTCAACCGTATATGTTGTAAATAACTTTAGTGAAACTACAGTATACATTGTATTGTGACAACATACTTTACAAAAGTATAGAAATTGTTGTTGCCAAGAGTGCAAATACAGTGAAACACAATACATTATATTTACTGTGAAGGCCAGAAAAGTGTCATTGTCATTTCTGAACATACAAACAATTGATGCCATAGTATGACAGCTCAGGTTTGAAAGAACCCTTTGGCCAGCCTCTCTCATGGAGAGATCATGATTCACTATGGATCAATGACTTTCTCTGAGAAGTGTGTAAACTGTTTTGAAAAGTGTGTTAAAACTCAAAGAAATTTGTGTGAAATGGTTAACCCATTCGCCAGAGAAGACTCTTGCTGTGGAAAGAAGATGTGAGCATTAGATGAAGTTGACCCATGATTCGCTACATGCCTGAAAACGATTGGGAAAAACTGTAAACTGATTTTGTGTTTCATTTTTTTGTGTTTTATCTGAACACATTCAGAAGTAAAGGCCTGTTTTAAACTGTGTTTGTGTTTAAGTTGGACACATTCAGAACTAAAGGCCTGTTTTAAACTGTGTTTGTGTTTAAGTTGGACACATTCAGAACTAAAGGCCTGTTTTAAACTGTGTTTGTGTTTAAGTTGGACACATTCAGAAGTAAAGGCCTGTTTTAAACTGGGTTTGTGTTTAAGTTGGACACATTCAGAACTAAAGGCCTGTTTTAAACTGTGTTTGTGTTTAAGTTGGACACATTCAGAAGTAAAGGCCTGTTTTAAACTGGGTTTGTGTTTAAGTTGGACACATTCAGAACTAAAGGCCTGTTTTAAACTGTGTTTGTGTTTAAGTTGGACACATTCAGAAGTAAAGGCCTGTTTTAAACTGTGTTTGTGTTTAAGTTGGACACATTCAGAAGTAAAGGCCTGTTTTAAACTGGGTTTGTGTTTAAGTTGGACACATTCAGAACTAAAGGCCTGTTTTAAACTGTGTTTGTGTTTAAGTTGGACACATTCAGAAGTAAAGGCCTGTTTTAAACTGGGTTTGTGTTTAAGTTGGACACATTCAGAACTAAAGGCCTGTTTTAAACTGGGTTTGTGTTTAAGTTGGACACATTCAGAACTAAAGGCCTGTTTTTAAACTGTGTTTGTGTTTAAGTTGGACACATTCAGAACTAAAGGCCTGTTTTAAACTGTGTTTGTGTTTAAGTTGGACACATTCAGAAGTAAAGGCCTGTTTTAAACTGGGTTTGTGTTTAAGTTGGACACATTCAGAACTAAAGGCCTGTTTTAAACTGTGTTTGTGTTTAAGTTGGACACATTCAGAAGTAAAGGCCTGTTTTAAACTGGGTTTGTGTTTAAGTTGGACACATTCAGAACTAAAGGCCTGTTTTAAACTGTGTTTGTGTTTAAGTTGGACACATTCAGAAGTAAAGGCCTGTTTTAAACTGTGTTTGTGTTTAAGTTGGACACATTCAGAAGTAAAGGCCTGTTTTAAACTGGGTTTGTGTTTAAGTTGGACACATTCAGAACTAAAGGCCTGTTTTAAACTGTGTTTGTGTTTAAGTTGGACACATTCAGAAGTAAAGGCCTGTTTTAAACTGGGTTTGTGTTTAAGTTGGACACATTCAGAACTAAAGGCCTGTTTTAAACTGGGTTTGTGTTTAAGTTGGACACATTCAGAACTAAAGGCCTGTTTTTAAACTGTGTTTGTGTTTAAGTTGGACACATTCAGAACTAAAGGCCTGTTTTAAACTGTGTTTGTGTTTAAGTTGGACACATTCAGAACTAAAGGCCTGTTTTAAACTGTGTTTGTGTTTAAGTTGGACACATTCAGAAGTAAAGGCCTGTTTTAAACTGGGTTTGTGTTTAAGTTGGACACATTCAGAACTAAAGGCCTGTTTTTAAACTGTGTTTGTGTTTAAGTTGGACACATTCAGAACTAAAGGCCTGTTTTAAACTGTGTTTGTGTTTAAGTTGGACACATTCAGAACTAAAGGCCTGTTTTTAAACTGTGTTTGTGTTTAAGTTGGACACATTCAGAACTAAAGGCCTGTTTTAAACTGTGTTTGTGTTTTAGTTGGACACATTCAGAACTAAAGGCCTGTTTTAAACTGTGTTTGTGTTTAAGTTGGACACATTCAGAACTAAAGGCCTGTTTTAAACTGTGTTTGTGTTTAAGTTGGACACATTCAGAACTAAAGGCCTGTTTTAAACTGTGTTTGTGTTTAAGTTGGACACATTCAGAAGTAAAGGCCTGTTTTAAACTGGGTTTGTGTTTAAGTTGGACACATTCAGAACTAAAGGCCTGTTTTAAACTGTGTTTGTGTTTAAGTTGGACACATTCAGAACTAAAGGCCTGTTTTAAACTGTGTTTGTGTTTAAGTTGGACACATTCAGAACTAAAGGCCTGTTTTTAAACTGTGTTTGTGTTTAAGTTGGACACATTCAGAACTAAAGGCCTGTTTTAAACTGTGTTTGTGTTTTAGTTGGACACATTCAGAACTAAAGGCCTGTTTTAAACTGTGTTTGTGTTTAAGTTGGACACATTCAGAACTAAAGGCCTGTTTTTAAACTGTGTTTGTGTTTAAGTTGGACACATTCAGAACTAAAGGCCTGTTTTTAAACTGTGTTTGTGTTTAAGTTGGACACATTCAGAACTAAAGGCCTGTTTTTAAACTGTGTTTGTGTTTAAGTTGGACACATTCAGAACTAAAGGCCTGTTTTAAACTGTGTTTGTGTTTTAGTTGGACACATTCAGAACTAAAGGCCTGTTTTAAACTGGGTTTGTGTTTTAGTTGGACACATTCAGAACTAAAGGCCTGTTTTAAACTGTGTTTGTGTTTAAGTTGGACACATTCAGAACTAAAGGCCTGTTTTAAACTGTGTTTGTGTTTTAGTTGGACACATTCAGAACTAAAGGCCTGTTTTAAACTGTGTTTGTGTTTAAGTTGGACACATTCAGAACTAAAGGCCTGTTTTTAAACTGTGTTTGTGTTTAAGTTGGACACATTCAGAACTAAAGGCCTGTTTTTAAACTGTGTTTGTGTTTAAGTTGGACACATTCAGAACTAAAGGCCTGTTTTAAACTGTGTTTGTGTTTAAGTTGGACACATTCAGAACTAAAGGCCTGTTTTTAAACTGTGTTTGTGTTTAAGTTGGACACATTCAGAACTAAAGGCCTGTTTTTAAACTGTGTTTGTGTTTAAGTTGGACACATTCAGAACTAAAGGCCTGTTTTAAACTGTGTTTGTGTTTTAGTTGGACACATTCAGAACTAAAGGCCTGTTTTAAACTGTGTTTGTGTTTAAGTTGGACACATTCAGAACTAAAGGCCTGTTTTAAACTGTGTTTGTGTTTTAGTTGGACACATTCAGAACTAAAGGCCTGTTTTAAACTGTGTTTGTGTTTTAGTTGGACACATTCAGAACTAAAGGCCTGTTTTAAACTGTGTTTGTGTTTAAGTTGGACACATTCAGAACTAAAGGCCTGTTTTAAACTGTGTTTGTGTTTAAGTTGGACACATTCAGAACTAAAGGCCTGTTTTAAACTGTGTTTGTGTTTTAGTTGGACACATTCAGAACTAAAGGCCTGTTTTAAACTGTGTTTGTGTTTTAGTTGGACACATTCAGAACTAAAGGCCTGTTTTAAACTGTGTTTGTGTTTTAGTTGGACACATTCAGAACTAAAGGCCTGTTTTAAACTGGGTTTGTGTTTTAGTTGTTTGTGTTTTATGAACAAACGCGGACTAGAATTGTGGGTGTTGTTCGCCACCCTGGCAAGGTGTCACCAGAGTGTTTGTTGCTGAAAGGTTTATGGTTTGCTGGAACCATGGTGATTGCTCCATCTAGTGGTCTGTTGATGTATTTGTTTTGTCCAAGGCAGTGCAGAGATATTCCTAGCGAGTGTTGTGTTTGGGGTGTGTGTGTGTGTGTGTGTATGTGTGTGAGTGTGTGTGTGTGTGTGTGTGTGTGTGTGTGTGTGTGTGTGTGTGTGTGTGTGTGTGTGTGTGTGTGTGTGTGTGTGTTGTGGTTGGGGTATTTTACCACAGGTGCTAAGTGACTCTTTTAATTTAAAATGGATGGATGGGAATACACCTGGCCCCAGATCAGCTTAGCCTGAGGGGCAGAAGGAGATGATCCATTGGCATATATGTCCACATTTTTTCTGATGTTCTGGGGCCAGGTGTATTCCAATCACCACCACTTCTGGATCGAGCTCATCACATTGGCCCTAGACCATCGGATCCCAACACCAAAGGGCTTAAGCCGAGGGTCTTCATCGTTCGGTTCCACTACTATCAGGACAAGGAGCGAGCCTGGCGCTGGGGGATTATCAACAAGAAGCAGCTTACTCATGACGGTCAAAAGGTCCGGACTTCAATGCCAGCGTCGCTAAGAAGAGGGCTGCTTTCACCAACGTGAGACGATGTCTGAAGGAGAAGGATGTGCAGTTCTCTCTGTTTTCCTGCCCAACTTCGTATCGACCATGGCACTGAAAAACTTCACTTCAATTCCTCCAGGGATGCAAAGTTTGACAGTCATTTACATTCAGGGGTGTAGTAGGGTCTGGGCTTTCTATAAGTATTTTGAATCTTGTTAAGTTCCAAATGGCAGCTAGCTCACTAAGCCTACTATTCTGCCCACGTAAAGTTTAGCAATAGTTTGCTTGCTACGTTACTGGCAAGCTAGAACTCATTGGCAGCTAGCTTGCTTTACACTGTTAACTGTCTAAGGTCTATATCCCTCGTACGGGATATTTTTATTTTTTTGTCAAAAACTGTTTTAAGCTCCGCAAGTTTTCGTCTTAGAGACATAAAAAGAACAACCACGGAAACATTGAACCCTTTTCTTTTATAATATATACAGTTCAAAATTTTAAAATAAATAAGCACTTTGTCAGGGGAATAGAACTGATGTGTTGCACTTTCTAGTATCTGAGTGGGGTTTCTGCTGCTAAGGACCCACCCATTAGCAAATGACAGCTATTCATATGATAAGGGGATGGTGATTCAGTGATCTCCATTGGTTCATGGTGTGGCAAGATTCACTCCGGGGGTTTTGGGTCACAAAGACATTCTAGGGCCATTAGGATATTGCCTTTGTCTTTGCGAGAGGTGTCAGAGGTTTGTTCACACCAACTCATCAATTTGCATTTGTAGGGGCACAGATTTAGGAATGGCACAGGACACTCTGAAATTATAAATATGTGCAAGTGAAACAAGACATCCTTTCTGAATGCTAAACTAACATGTGTTTAGCCAACACCTATGTTTACAACGCTCAGAAATAAAAAGTCTTCTGAATAAATCTTTACAATGTGTTTTTGAACAAAGTCTGAGCACCTCTGAAACAAGGTTTTTCCAAGGGTATGTTTACATTTGATTTAAATTAAACTTTTTTTTACTACATTCCTTTTACTTACATGATATTATTGCTGAGGTCTTCTAGAATAGAATCCTATATTCCATTTGTGCATCAATGTTTTGAGTTAAGCAAAATGTACAAAAACATCAAGGCATGTCAGACAACTTAGAAAAGTCTAAAAGGCCTTGGACCTTAGAGTGTTAAGGTTAATTTCGTGTTTTGTCAGCTTGCAAGCTAGCTCTTATTTTTCTAACTATAATGTGCTATTCCTGGGTCGTTTATAAACGTTCTGGAAATTCTTTCACTAAATAATGTGCTTGCCCGAAGGTAAGCACAGTATTGTTGTTGTCAAGTTTTCTTTCTTTCTTTATTCTGCCCGTTTTTCTTGAATCGAATCAGGCCTCGCCCGTTCGAGGTACAGACGCCGTTCAAACACCGAAACGTCCTGCCCGATCCGGTGCAACCTGCTATATCTTTTCGTGGCGGTACTCCTTGCCACTCCTTTTTTATTCCTCTTTTTCCATCACCTTTTTTCTCCGTAGACTTGCATGGCAGAACTTTGAGGCATTATGACATCATAATAGGCTCATTAAACTGGCTTGCACCTGTGCTTCACTGAGCATCACTGACACCTGCGCCAAATCCAAGGAACCTCTTCTCTCTGTCCCTCTCAATTCAACTTTGAAAATTTGAAATTAGATCAGTTGAGATTCAATCTGTCTTTCAAATGCCTTAAAAATCATGTAAATCGAAAACCACCATCAAGCTTTATATCACAGGCATATTCATCATGTAATTCGAAAACCACCATCAAGCTTTATATCTTTTAAATGCCATAAAAATCATGTAAATCGAAAACCACCATCAAGCTTTATATCATGATACAGTAGTAGTAATAGCTAGCGAGTTGTTTACGTTCACAACCCACAGACAGTTCAAAAGGCCCGGGATATGTTGTGCTGTTGAATGCGACAACAGTCACCAAAGAAAACCTAGATATACAATTGATACAATCGTGAATAGAGTGATGATAGCTAATGAGCTATTTAGCCTTCACCCAGGCTCAGGTTTATTTTGCTAGGTATCTCCGATATCAACACAGAGACACAGTGTGAAAAAGGATGGAAAACTTAATGAGGAAAAGTGGTTCGGGAACTACGTGTGCAGTAGTTGGCCGTACCAACTCAAGAAAACACCTGAACGAGTGGTTAGATAGAGAGTGCAAAATATTAAAACGAATATAGTGGCAACAGTTACAGGTACAGTTTATACACCCGTTCTAACAGTGTTAACCAGTCACCTGAACGAGTGGTTAGATAGAGAGTACAAAATATTAAAACGAATGTAGTAGTGGCGGGTTACAGGTACAGTTTATACACCCGCTGATAACAGTGTTAACGGGTATGTGACTAACGTGGGTTTTATTAAAGCATAGCGTGTGTAATGTGTAGCTAGTTCATTCCGTTTTGGCAGCGGAGCATTTTACTCCCCTGCCATCTCGGAATGAAATAGCTATACATTACACACACTATGTTTTAATAAAACTCACATTTTATGAGACACCAACAGAGGCTCAACAGACAAGTCTTACCATTGAAGATCTTTTTGCACGCCGACGTTTGTTCTGAAAACTATCTACATCCAACCAGCGAGGTTTATCCATGTTGTTGTGGAGAACGAGAGTGCATCAATCATATTTCATTAAAACTTCACACTTCTTACATTGGACATATCCAACAGCCTAATTAGAATCTGCATTGTCTACTTAGCAGAAATATCTCCATACAGTAGATTTCCCTTCGTTTAGTATAATTTTAAACTTTCCAGATGACTGTATTGCCCCCGCTCGTCAAGTGAAACGTGTCCAGAAACAAGGCTCCTTTGTCTGGATAGCCAGAGCTAGCATAACTGCCATTCAAATCCAATGGTAATGCTACCTAGCTAGGTATGCTAACTGTCGGTATCCATCGTTAACTCGTTAATCGTTAATCAGTGTCAGTGGCTTTAATTTGAGAATGGCATGTTAGTAGTACATTTAGTATTACATTTAATATCAGTACACTTGATTCATTAGTGCTGATGTGTTACTTATGTTATTTATTAGCAGCTAGCTATCTAGCCACTATGTGTTCCAACTTCCAATGTGTTTTCAGTTAGTGTTAGCGGCAAGCTAGCTGTAATGTAAGTTGAGTTGAGCTTCAATTAAGACGCTGCAAACAAAAACAACTGCTTCACATGAGACACTCAACACTTGACATATATATCTCATGTGAGGGGGGAGTGTTATGGCATATATGCTTAATAAGAAAGCTACATACAGTAAGGTGACGGTTCCTGTTAGCATGACCCATGATGTGAAACTTATTTGTTTCCCTTTTCAGAATTGGCAAAAAGAACCTGACTGATATTATCAAACACTTTTTAAAATCTTTTTAATAGTATCTTTATTCTTATTGTCTAGTGTATTGGATTCATATTGACTTCCATTTTGCAGTCCTGGTTTATACCTTGGATTATGGGATTGTAACATTGTATCCTGTGTATTAATGCATGCTATTCAAAGCCTTTTGTAATAAAAGCATTTCCATTTTAGTACCTTCTAATCCTGATTCAAGTCCTAATGAAAATAACACTACATAATTAACAACACTAAAATTCTTGAGTCTTCAGTGACACCTGTAGGGGGAAGGGCTACAGATACCAGATGTCAGTGTGACATCAGTAGAGGAGGGCTAATCTCACTGAGATGCAAATTAGCACAACTGTCTTCCCTTTGTCCAAGGTGAGGTGGCAATTTGGAAAAATTAGAGGTCCTTTTTCTCAGCAAAAGCTTTTCTGAGGGGTATACATTCAAATGATCACAACTTATAAAACAGATCTACATGAGTGAGACATCATTGGATAGCTTTAAACCTACACTTTCAGAATCTGTGAATAACTCAAAATGTCTCTGGGGAGACTTGTGGCTGGTTTAGCCATGGCTGGTCACATATATTGGTTGAAAACAAAAAGGTCTATTCAGTGTCACTGCAGATGGTTACACTGGAAGGCTGGCAGATTCATCCTACAACCTGCATTCAACGTTGTACTGAACACAGAAAACACAGTACTATACAGATTGTGTTCTCACATATCAGTCTGTGAGGCCCCTCAACAACATATGCGCACTCGGCCACTGCAGTTGCTTGTGCTTGATGGCCGCAACAGAGCAAGCACACTCTCGCAGTTCGTTCACGAAACGCATTCTAGTTTACTTGTACTATCCGTATTAGACAATTGTGTTTAATGAGCTATGTCTGGCCCTGTAGCCTACTGATTTGCGCTTATCGCAGGGGTGTTTTGATAATTAGCAATTTTAAATACTGGTTAATGTGTAATTTCTATGTTTAATGTGTAATTTTAATGTGTAATTTTCACCGGGGAGCCTCTCTGTTCAGAAGAGGAGACTTGCTTTTTTAGATGCATCGGAATGTGATGATGAGTTTTCCAGCGATTTCTCTCGATTGGGGAGGGAGATCTAGGTACTGGGGGAGGGAGGGGGGGATACTTTTACCTGTGTGCGCATGTGACTTTGTCTCGTTTTCTGTATGTTTTTATTTCTTCATTCATGTGTTTTGATTTGTTTTGGTTAATCTTACAGTTTTATGATCAACTGGTGGTTGCTCTGAACATTACCCCTCCTAGCTGAGGTCCTTTGGGTTATGCTAGGTGTAGGCTTATGTGCTTACTTCTCATACCCATCTTGCTTTTTTATTCACCCTGATTTAAGGTATGGGTAATCGTGTTAAAAAATTATCCTTGAGATTCTTGAGCTGGAATTTGAAAGGGATGAATAGCCCTGTGAAAAGATCTAGAGTGTTGTCTCACTTAAAACAGTTAAGGGTAGATGTGGCTTTTCTCCAGGAGACTCACCTGCGTGTTAAGGACCAATATAGAGTAAAACCCCCTTGGGCTCAACATTCTTTTCACTAATTTTGATTCCAGGGCCAGAGGAGTTGCCATTCTAATCCACAAAACTTTGCACTTTTCCCCAGCTAAAGTCACAGCTGATAAAAATGGTAGATATTTAACAATAATGGGCTCTATTAACCACACACCTGTTCTTTTGGTGAATGTATATGCCCCTAATTTTGATAATTCGGAATTTGCTAATAACCTTTTAATGCAGATCCCAAACCTAAACGCCCATTTATTAATATTTGGCGGAGACTTGAATTGTGTTATCAACCCTGTACTGGACCGATCCAGTGCTCGAACCAGCGTTCCATCGGCTATGTCCAAAGCTTTCTCTGAATTCATGGCGCAGCATAAATATATTGACCCTTGGAGACGTAGCAAGCCTCTAGCAAGGGAATATTCATTCTTCTCTCACGTCCACCATACATTTTCTCGTATAGACTACTTTTTTGTTGATGGCTCTCTACTCCCAAAGGTTACAAACACAAAATATTTACCAATTGTTATTTCAGATCACGCTCCCTTGCTTCTTGATATTGACTTGAATTCCAACCGTGCGGACCGACCCCAATGGAGACTGAACTCCTTACTTTTATCCGACCCTTCTTTCTGTGAATTAATTTCTACATCCATTGACACTTTCCTTAGGATAAACCAAACTCCTGACACATCTTACTCTTTACTATGGGATACCCTCAAAGCTTTCCCCTTAGGGGATACATTATATCTTATGTGTCACACCAAAATAAAACTAGGAAAGCTAGGCAGACAGACCTTTCCAATGCCATTCTTGTCCTTGATCACCAGAATGCACTGCACCCATCTCCTGAGCTCTATAAATAACGCCTTGACCTTCAGGCAACGTTCGACCTCCTGTCAACGGGGGCAGCAGAGAGGTTATTGCTCGTGGCTCTTACTACGAATACTACAGTCGCCTTCTAGCACATCAGCTAAAGCGTCATGCAGCAGGGCGCACTATTCCACAGACAAAAAATATCTCAGATGCCTTAACTATTGACCCTGTTGAGATAAATTCTGCTTTTAAGTCTTACTATTCTTCTCTGTACTCGTCTGGGTTCCCACCCAACTCTGATAACATGTTCCATTTTCTTAATAACTTGGATATCCCCAATATAAATTCCACTCAAGCTGATCAACTTGATGGCCCTATAAATTTGGATGAGGTTGTGTCTTCTATCTTCTCATTGCAATCAGGCAAAGCTCCGAGTTCAGATGGGTTCCCTCCTCAATTGTATAAGAAATTTCACATTCAATTGGCCCCATTGCTTCTTTCTGTGTTTGAGGAATCTCTAAAGCAGGGTTCACTCCCCCACACCCTAAGACAAGCTTCAATTTTTCTTCTGTTAAAGGAAGGGAAATATCCTGATCTGTGTGGCTCCTACAGGCCCCTGAGTCTCCTCAATGCTGACGTTAAGGTCTTAGCTAAGCTGTTAGCTACCCGCATTGAAAATGTTCTTCCCTGTATAATATCTGAGGAGCAGACTGGTATCATAAAGGGCAGACATTCATTTTTCAATATTAGAACCCTGTTTACTATTATCTACTCCAAAGACACGTGTCAACTCCCTGAAGCAGTCATCTCTCTGGATGCTGAAAAGGCCTTTGATAGAGTCGAGTGGGAATTCCTTTTCACTGTTCTGAAAAAGTTTGGCTTTGGGGATACACTAATATCCTGGATACGCCTCTTGTACACCTCGCCCCTCACCTCTGTCAACACCAATAATACAAGGTCTGAATATTTTAATTTATCTCGTGGTACTCGCCAGGGCTGCCCACTTTCTACCTTGCTTTTTGCTATTGCTATAGAGCCCCTCTCCATAGCTGTCAGGAATTCAACCTCATTCCTGGGGATAACCCGTAGGGGCGTTGAACACAGGCTTGCGTTGTATGCAGATGATTTGCTTTTGTACATTACTGATCCTCTTTCTCAACTACCTAACATTCTGTCGTTATTACAAAACTTTGGCTCCTTTTCAGGGTACAAGCTCAATCTTCAAAAAAGTGAATGTCTCCCTATTAACACAAAGGCTCTTCTGCTTTCCCAGTCTGATCTACCATTTCAACTGAAAAACTGTAGCATCAAGTACCTGGGAGTAACTGTTACACGAACACTGTCTTCTTTATTAGTTGCAAATTTTACCCCCCCCTACTCAGCAATATAAGGTCTGCTTTCCAGAGATGGCGTAATCTGCCCCTGTCTATGCTTGGTAAAAGTAATGCAGTTAAGATGAACATTCTTCCAAATTTTTTATATCTTTTTCCAAAATCATATTTTAAATCTATTGATCGAGCAGTCATGGAAAAACTCCTAGGATTAGGAAATCTCTCTTGCAGCAGTGCTCACTCAGTGGAGGACTGTCTTTGCCAAATTGTATGTATTACTACTGGGCAGCAAATATCCATACATTTCTGTTTTGGGTACATAACGCCCAAGCCCTGTGGTGCCAACTCGAGTTGAGGTCATGTGTGTCGTCCTCACTTCCTGCTCTCCTCTTCTCATCACTTCTGACATCTCCCTCTCGTTACACAGATTCACCCACCCCACACGTTCTAAACAAGACCCATGCAAATGTTGTGGCATTCGCCACCCTACTGGCTAGGCGTAGACTTTTGTTTAACTGGAAATCACCACAGCCCCCTCTTGTATCTGTCTGGTTGAAAGACCTCATGTTTTTCTTAAAATTATAGAAAATCAAATTCACACTACGTGGGAACACAAGTATATTTTTCAAGCACTGGCAACCATTTATAGAATACTTCACTGACTTACAAACACTCCCATGATTTGGTTTCCTATTCTCCTTCTACCCTGCCCTAGTATTTATAGGACATATATCTATTCCTTTCAATAATCTGTTTTGCAGCTAACCACCAATGCTTTGTCCGCCATGTTTTTTATTATTGTTATTCATTATTATTATTATTATTTATTTTTTGTGTCTGTTTGCTTTCGGTTCATCTTTACTGTGCTTATGATTTGTGTGTCTGAGTTGTATCTGTATGCCTGTTTTGTTAAGGGAGGGGGATTGGGTGGGTGTGTGGGAGGGGGTGGGGTGGTGGGAGTTTGTGCTCTTTGCCTCTTGAATTAATATTTGTACTGTACAATTTAACATTCGGCGTTAAAAAGCAATAAAAAAACCTTGTTTAAGGCGAGACACCGCAGGTGAATAGGGTAAAAATCTTAAATAATAGGTATCAACATGAAACTTTCTCAGTTGATTACTCATGTTTAGATGAGAAAAAAACGTATTACAAGTTTTTTGTATTTTGATGTTTGAATATGCAAATTAGGCATTATCTCATTAAATATGCGCGGATTTGCATAATGTTTAAAAGAAAAAATCTGATCATGGGTTGAAGTCAGGTTAAAAATTACTTTTCCCTTTTGTTGGCACATTAGATGGGAAAAAAATTACAGAGGGATTTATGGATATCTACTTTTGTTTTCCTGTAAATCAGAAAAGACTGTCAATAGCCTTAAAACATCGATTTTCGCCATGTTTTTGCGGATATAATGTTATATAATTCAGGCTAGGAATAATATATTTACAAATCCCTCTGTAAATGTCTTCATAATATAGTTGGGTACAAGACTGGAAAGTTTGGTATGTATAGGTTGAACTGAAGTGGAGATTTTTTCCTTGGAGTATGACAAAAAACTCATTTTGAGAAAATCGCATTTAAAGATTCCAGGAAGTATCAAGCCATACCACGTGATGCGTCTGAACGAATCACGTTAACAGAAACCACCGCAAACCAATGAAATTGCGTCTTTAGTTTTAAAGCCCCGTTTTTGTTAACATCATTGGTTACTGCTGGAAAGGAAATGTCCTTATTTGGAGTACATAGCGTTCTGTGGGAGAAACTTAGCTTTCCAACCATACCAAACATGTAAGGCATCAGAACACCGATGTACTGCACGTTACGTTAGAATGATAACTTTCCAGGAAACCATAGGAGAATGCTGACGCCGCTAACAGAAAAAATGTGAATAAATATACACATTAATGTATAATAAGGATATTTTCTTTATGCTAGTATGAAAGATTACATGTTTAGGGAGTGAACTAGCTCAAAATCTCAAAATTGACCACTGCTGAAAAAACGATGTTTTTGCCTGCGGTGTCTCGCCTTAAGAAAAAAATTGATGGATGAATCACACACACACACACACACACACACACACACACACACACACACACACACACACACAAACACACACACACACACACACAAACACACACACACACACACACACACACACACACACACACACACACACACACACACACACACACACACACACACACACACACACACACACACACACACAAACAAGCACTAGCTTGCTTTAGCCGTTATTCTCTCATAACCAAAAAATGGGGCGAATAGGATCTAGTGTGTTTGTGAATGCAAAACAATCTGTGTGTGTGTGTGTGTGTGTGTGTGTGTGTGTGTGTGATTGCACCACAATCTTGTGTATATAAAGGTGTCAGCTCAGAGAGGAAGAGAACACAGACAGCCGACCTGCACACGTCTACCAACTCTACACGCATCTACTCAGCATGGAGCAATCTCTACAAGGACAAGGAGGAGGTGAGATGCACACACACACACACACACACACACACACACACACACACACACACACACACACACACACACACATTTACACACCTACACACACACAGACACATACACAGAGGAAAACACATGGAACCAACTCTTAAAGTCTTTTCTGGATTGCTTAGTCACGATTTTGTTTGTTTTGTTTTGTTTCTCAAAACACCCTTACACAATTAGCACAACCACACACCCAATGAGCAAAACACCTCAAAATACTTTTAGCAATTCTTCTTATTTGTGATAAGAGTAGTGGAAGTGAAGTACACAAAGAAAGTGCAAATATACAATAAATTCACCAAGCACTACACAAGAACAATGCTGAAGAGTGATGAAAATATGATTTAATTCTCTCAATATACCCAAATCAGTCAACATGGAGAATCTCAACAAAACCCATGTTTCATGCTACAGCAGTGTGCATAACTCTGTTAGCTCAGCAAATATCAGACAAACGTAAAATGATGTATCCAGTACAGGTTACAATTCCATTAAAAAAGAATACAGAACAAATAAAGTTGTTTAATTTTAACCTGATGTCTTATTTGGGTGTTGACTGAGAGACCTGGGGGACATTATTGAAAATGGCATGGTCACTGATCTCTCTCTCATGTTCTTGCATGAATATGGGCCCCCGTCCTCCTTTCAAGTTTCTTCTTTGAGCACATTTTCCACTTGCTTCAGGTCTTCCTCGTCCTCTACCTCTACCTCCACCTCTGTGGATTCCCCCTCTCACCCTCACTCTTCTTCTTCTGACTCCTTCCATTCTGGTTGAAGACAGATGAACTCATCTGCTGCATATCTATAGTGCTTAATCCTGTTTGGTGTGTCTACAATTAAGCAATTATGTGTTTACGCATTTGATGGCTGTGTTGACAGGCTCATAGCTGTGGTAATTCGACAGTCAGTGCTTTACAATTGGGAGGAAGTGACATCTTGATATACTTCTGTGTCTAATGTACACCAGTGTGTTTAGTGTTTTGAAAATCACTTGTGTGTATTGTTTCGCAAAAAGTGTGATGTGATGTTGACATGTGCTTATAGTGGTGCAAATCTGAGCCGTTGTTTTGCTCCTTGAGTTATTGTGTAATACTTTTGATTTAAGTGTTTATCCAATCGTAAATAAACTGTAAAAGAGTTTACGCACCGACATAATCAGCATGTACGGTGTCTAGACTGTCTGTGACATTGTCTCTTGATTAGAGTTATGTGCCTTGGTTCCTGGGCTGGTGTGTGTGTGTGTAGATATCTGCGTTGGGTAGAGATTACAGTTGGTGTGTGTGTGTGTGTGTGTGTGTGTTTGTGTGTGTGTGTATGTGAGTGAGTGTGTGTTTGTGCGTGTGTGACTGTAGGTTTGTGTTCTGATGTGTGATAGCTAAAAATTATTTTTGTTCTGAGAAGTTTGGGGAAGTGTAAGTGAGTGTGTTCGGAGTTGTGTGTTAAGTGTTAGTGTGTGTGTTCTGAAAATAAAGCCCCATTTGAGGAGAGTTGTTATTTTGTGTTACTCCACCTAAAGTTACGGAGTATAGTTCACTTTTACACATGTCGTAAATACAAATCGCTCTTCGAGACCCTCTAATGTAGAGAGAGAGAACTAAAGGACTGATAGAGAGAGAGAACTAAAGGACTGATAGAGAGAGAGAGAACTAAAGGACTGATAGAGAGAGAGAACTAAAGGACTGATAGAGAGAGAGAGAGAACTAAAGGACTGATAGAGATAGAGAGAGAACTAAAGGACTGATAGAGAGAGAGAGAACTAAAGGCCTGATAGAGAGAGAGAACTAAAGGACTGATAGAGAGAGAGAGAGAACTAAAGGACTGATAGAGAGAGAGAGAACTAAAGGACTGATAGAGAGAGAGAACTAAAGCACTGATAGAGAAAGAGAGAACTAAAGCACTGATAGAGAGAGAGAACTAAAGCACTGATAGAGAGAGAGAACTAAAGGACTGATAGAGAGAGAGAGAGAGAACTAAAGGACTGATAGAGATAGAGAGAACTAAAGGACTGATAGAGATAGAGAGAACTAAAGGACTGATAGAGAGAGAGAGAGAGAGAACTAAAGGACTGATAGAGAGAGAGAGAACTAAAGGACTGATAGAGAGAGAGAGAGAACTAAAGGACTGATAGAGAGAGAGAGAACTAAAGGACTGATAGAGAGAGAGAGAGAGAGGACTATAGAGGACTCTGTATTTCGTGACAAGCTGAAGGACGGAGTGTTCACCACCCAGTGTTGGGCTGGTAACCGTAGGGTGGCCGGTTCGATCCCCGACCAGTAGGAACAATGTGGGCGGGGGAAGTGGTTGAGCACTGCTCTCCCATACCCACATCCAGGGCTGAGGTGACCTTGAGCAAGGTGCCTAACCCCGATCACTGCTCCCCGGGCACTCAAAAGTAGCTCACTGCTCCGGGTTAGTGTGCTTCACTGTGTGTATCACTACCCTGGATGGGTCAAATGCAGAGATCAAATTCAGAGTGTGTGTGTGTCACTATCTCTGCCATAACATAGTCACTAGTCACTAGGGCTCATTTCCATATGCCCAAAATACACCCAAATAGGCTTAGTTTTTTCCTTTACTTCTACCTAAATACAACTTTACATAGTGCAAGTAAACATAAAAAGTAACTTTTTTTGTATTACAAGTTTCTTTTTTAAATGAATTTGAATATGCACATGAGCGTCACACTTATTGAATATGTCCTAATTGCATAAGCAGAAACACCATACCCCTGGCAGGTACTACCAAGCCAGGCAGTTTTCAGGTTAGAGGCCAGTCTAAAAGCAACATTGCCATCTCCCATTGGCAGTAGGATGATTGGATGAAGATTGAGTCGATGTATTTGTCATACATATGAATGGTGTTTCTGCCTATGCAATCAGGACATATTCAATAAGTGTGGAGCTCATGTGCATATTCAAATTCATTTCAAAAGAAACTTGTAATACAAAAAAGTTTACTTTTAGTGGGTACTACTTGTGTGAAGTTTCATTTTGATAGGAGTAAAGACAAAAATTACATTTTTGAGGTGTATGTTTAGCATGTATTATTAGCACACATCTCAGGTTGATGAGAATTAAACATATTTCCTCAACTAGGATTTCATAGCTAATGCTATTTTGCCTGGACTACTGCTTCTCATTGACTTTTTAAAGCTTGCTGCTTACCGCCGAACTAGCCAGACAATTTGCACCTGTGTGTCCAATTAGGGTGTGTGTGTGTGTGTGTGTGTGTGTGTGTGTGTGTGTGTGTCTCTCTCTCTAAATGCTTTCCTTTCTGTTATTGTTCTGGGTCCAGAGTTCTCCATGCTGGAGGTCAGTGCCCTCAGCAGACCCCTGGAACTGGGCATGCTCTACAACGCCCTGGATGACCAAAGTAGACCAGGTACTCACAGCAGGTCTACACACACACACACACACACACACACACACACA
>NW_027666739.1:87500-117500 GCF_963457725.1 Sprattus sprattus | reverse complement strand
CTTTTTTGCACTGACTGATATAGAAACGCTGAACAAAGTAGTGTCACAAATTAAGCCGTCTACATGCTCTCTTGATCCCATTCCCACCAAATTTTTTAAGACCATCTCTGACTCTGTGTCTAAGGACATTCTAGCCATTATTAACTGTTCCTTGCTCACAGGTGTTTTCCCATCAGAACTTAAAACTGCCCTGGTAAGACCACTGTTGAAAAAAAGCAGTTTAGACTCTTCTGTTCTAAACAATTATAGACCAATCTCCAACCTTCCTTTTCTTAGCAAAATCCTAGAAAAAATTGTCTTTAAACAGTTCAATATTTTCCTAGATGCTAATTGTGTCTTTGACACTTTTCAATCTGGTTTTCGATCCTATCATAGCACAGAAACGGCATTAGTCAAGGTTGTAAATGATCTCAGGATTAATGCTGACTCCAAAAAGCTATCTGTCCTGGCCCTTCTGGATCTTAGTGCAGCCTTTGATACTGTTGATCATGATATCCTTATTGACAGACTTGAAAATTGGGTTGGCCTCGCTGGTCCAGTCCTAAACTGGTTTAGGACCTATCTAACAGGCAGGGAATACTTTGTTGCCCTCGGAGACCACAGCTCCAAAAACATTTCTATGACCTGTGGGGTCCCTCAAGGATCCATTTTAGGGCCCTTACTTTTCAGTCTTTACATGCTACCCCTTGGTAGTGTAATAAGGAGGCACAACATCGACTATCATAGTTACGCGGATGACACCCAGCTCTATATTTCAATAACAACTACAGCTCTATTGATTGCTTGGTAAATTGCATTTCTGATATAAATGTATGGATGTCACAAAACTTTCTCCAGCTCAACCAAGATAAAACAGAGGTATTAGTCATTGGTGAAAGAAATGAAAGAGATAAACTATCTGCACATTTAAAAACACTAGCACTTAACACCAAGCACCAAGCCAGAAACCTAGGTGTCATATTAGACTCAGATCTCAATTTTGAAACCCACATCAAAAATATAATTAAAACATCTTTTTATCACTTAAGAAACATTGCTAAGGTGCAACCGTTTCTCGCTCAGGCTGACACCGAAAGACTGATGCACGCGTTTATCACAAGCAGGCTAGACTACTGTAACTCTCTTTTGTCTGGTCTACCAAAAAAAGCCATTAGTCAACTACAAACCATACAGAATGCAGCAGCGCGAGTCCTCACTAAAACAAGACGGAGAGCGCACATCACACCAGTATTAAAATCCCTGCACTGGTTACCTGTTAGTTCTAGAATAGATTTCAAGATTCTCCTACTAGTCTATAAATCACTCCATAGTCAAGCACCTGAATATATAACAGACATGCTCTCAAGGTACACACCCAGTAGAACCCTGAGGTCCTCCGGCACTGATCTCCTAATAGTACCAAAAGCCAGGACTAAGAGACATGGGAGAGCAGCTTTTAGCTTCTATGCCCCCAGCCTTTGGAATACTCTGCCAGAATACCTAAGAATGGCTGAAACGGTTGATACATTTAAACATACACTCAAGACATACCTCTTTGATCTGGCTTATCACTCACTGTAAAAATGTATTAATTTAACATATTTGAAACATTTATTTATTTACGAATCCGTGTCTCTTTACAAGTGTTTGTAACCCCCAATTAAGTACCGCTACATCAAATGTGTTTCCTGTTTGCCGAGTGGATGCACGTACGGCCCCGGCAAACAGAACACAATAGAAAACAAAATGCCCTGTTGTCATGTGATGCCCTGTTGTCATGTGATGCTCTGTTGTCATGTGATGCTCTGTTGTCATGTGATGCCCTGTTGACATGTGATGCCCTGTTGACATGCGTTATGTGATGCTCTGTTGTCATGTGATGCTCCGTTGTCATGTGATGCCCTGTTGACATGTGATGCCCTGTTGACATGCGTTATGTGATGCCCTGTTGTCATGTGATGCCCTGTTATCATGTAAAATGTATCTATTTTACATTTATGGACGTTTACTTATTTATCTATCTATGTCTCTTTACAAGTATTTGTAACCCCCCCCCCCCCCCCCCCCTTTATTTCCCTTCTTTCCTACTGTGAGGCGCATTGTGTTACCTTTGCGTATGAAATGCGCCGTACAAATAAAGTTTGATTTGATTTGATTTGATTTGTGTGTGTGTGTGTGTATTAGAGCATGAAACAGACAGAATTTTTCTGTCCGAGCCCGGCCCACATCCGACAGAGTAGTAACCGAGCACGAGTCCAACAGTCATTTAAAAAATTGTTTTCCGAACCCGAACGGATCCCGATGGAATCAATGATTCACATTGCAAGAACGTGTTGTAAAATGGTGCGGCTCCTTTAAGAGGATAGAGGAGCACGTACAGGGTGGGTGACGTAGAGCTAGAGAGAACGTGTTAGCCTACTTATAAATAGTTTGGATGTAGCGACCAAACTGTATGTGCTGTAACAGTGTTAACCAGTTTGTGAAGAGTAAATCAACAGAAAGAATACAGTGGCCATTTATTTACGCCGACCTTTGTTATAAAACTGTCTACATCCAACCATCAAGGTTTAATCGATGTTGTTGTGGAGAACGAGGATTGCATCAATCATATCTCATTAAAACTTCACACTTCTTACATTGGACATATCCAACAGCCTAATTAGAATCTGCATCGTCTACCAAGCAGAAATATCTCCATACAGTAGATTTTAAGTGTGTGTGTGTGTGTGTGTGTGTGTGTGTGTGTGTGTGTGTGTGTGTGTGTGTGTGTGTGTGTGTGTGTGTGTATCATATACCCAACAGCCTAATTATAATCTGTATCGACTACTAAGCAGACATGGTGTTGCAGGCTGCGTACTGAGGTACTGTGGTGACCAGCTGACAGAGGTTTTTACAGACATTTGGAACCACTCTTAGTCCTTTCACAGCTCCAGTTTGCCTTCAAAGAGAACAGGTCTACAGAGGATGCAGTGTGTGTGTGTGTTGTGTGTGTGTGTGTGTGTGTGTGTGTGTGTGTGTGTGTGTGTGTGTGTGTGTGTGTGTGAGTCTGTGTGTGATCGAGTGCAGGTACGCCACTCTCTACGACACTCACAACAGGATCCCTCTGTGTACTCTGCCTACCTGTTCACTAGAGTGAGTGTGTGTGTGTGTGTGTGTGTGTGTGTGTGTGTGTGTGTGTGTGTGTGTGTGTACTCTGTCTACAAGTTCACTGGATACGCACCGTTGGATAGAAAAGACCCCTTGCTGGAACGCCAGGAGCAGGAACGCCAGGAGCAGGAACGCCAGGAGCAGGAACGCCAGGAGCAAGAACGCCGGCGCCTGCACGAGCACGAGGGAGCTGGAGAGGCACAGAGATGAAGAGAGACGAGAAGAGATCCAGAGGAGAGAGGTGAGGAGGAGGAGGAGGAGGAGGGAGAGAGAGAGGAGGAGGAGGGAGATCCAGAGGAGAGAGGTGAGGAGGAGGAGGAGGGAGAGAGGGAGGGGTGGTGTGATGGGAGAGGAGAGTGGTGAGGATGGGAGAGGAGAGAGGTGAGGAGGAGGAGGAGGGAGAGAGGGAGGGGTGGTGTGATGGGAGAGGAGAGAGTTGAGGATGGGAGAGGAGAGAGGGAGGGGTGGTGTGATGGGAGAGGAGAGTGGTGAGGATGGGAGAGGAGAGAGTTGAGGAGGAGGAGAGAGGGAGGGGTGGTGTGATGGAGAGGAGAGAAGTGAGGATGGGAGAGGAGAGAGGTGAGGAGGAGGAGGAGGGAGAGAGAGAGGGGTGGTGTGATGGGAGAGGAGAGAAGTGAGGATGGGAGAGGAGAGAGGTGAGGAGGAGGAGGAGGGAGAGAGGGAGGGGTGGTGTGATGGGAGAGGAGAGAAGTGAGGATGGGAGAGGAGAGAGGTGAGGAGGAGGAGGAGGGAGAGAGAGAGGGGTGGTGTGATGGGAGAGGAGAGAAGTGAGGATGGGAGAGGAGAGAGGTGAGGAGGAGGAGGAGGGAGAGAGGGAGGGGTGGTGTGATGGGAGAGGAGAGAGTTGAGGATGGGAGAGGAGAGAGGGAGGGGTGGTGAGGATGGGAGAGGAGAGTGGTGAGGATGGGAGAGGAGAGTGGTGAGGATGGGAGAGGAGAGAGGGGTGAGGATGGGAGAGGAGAGAGGGAGGGGGTGGTGTGATGGGAGAGGAGAGTGGTGAGGATGGGAGAGGAGAGTGGTGAGGATGGGAGAGGAGAGTGGTGAGGATGGGAGAGGAGAGTGGTGAGGATGGGAGAGGAGAGTGGTGAGGATGGGAGAGAGGGAGGGGTGGTGAGGATGGGAGAGGAGAGTGGTGAGGATGGGAGAGGAGAGTGGTGAGGATGGGAGAGGAGAGTGGTGAGGATGGGGAGAGGAGAGAGGTGAGGATGGGAGAGGAGAGTGGTGTGATGGGAGAGGAGAGTGGTGAGGATGGGAGAGAGGGAGGGGTGGTGTGATGGGAGAGGAGAGTGGTGAGGATGGGAGAGGAGAGTGGTGAGGATGGGAGAGGAGAGAGGGGGTGAGGATGGGAGAGGAGGAGGGAGGGGTGGTGTGATGGGAGAGGAGAGTGGTGTGATGGGAGAGGAGAGTGGTGAGGATGGGAGAGGAGAGTGGTGAGGATGGGAGAGGAGAGTGGTGAGGATGGGAGAGGAGAGTGGTGAGGATGGGAGAGGAGAGTGGTGAGGATGGGAGAGGAGAGTGGTGTGATGGGAGAGGAGAGTGGTGAGGATGGGAGAGGAGAGTGGTGAGGATGGGAGAGGAGAGTGGTGTGATGGGAGAGGAGAGTGGTGAGGATGGGAGAGAGGGAGGGGTGGTGTGATGGGAGAGGAGAGTGGTGAGGATGGGAGAGGAGAGTGGTGAGGATGGGAGAGGAGAGAGGGGTGAGGATGGGAGAGGAGAGAGGGAGGGGTGGTGTGATGGGAGAGGAGAGTGGTGAGGATGGGAGAGGAGAGTGGTGAGGATGGGAGAGGAGAGTGGTGAGGATGGGAGAGGAGAGTGGTGAGGATGGGAGAGGAGAGTGGTGAGGATGGGAGAGGAGAGTGGTGTGATGGGAGAGGAGAGTGGTGAGGATGGGAGAGGAGAGTGGTGAGGATGGGAGAGGAGAGTGGTGAGGATGGGAGAGGAGAGTGGTGAGGATGGGAGAGGAGAGTGGTGAGGATGGGAGAGGAGAGTGGTGTGATGGGAGAGGAGAGTGGTGAGGATGGGAGAGGAGAGAGGTGAGGATGGGAGAGGAGAGTGGTGAGGATGGGAGAGGAGAGTGGTGAGGATGGGAGAGGAGAGTGGTGAGGATGGGAGAGGAGAGTGGTGAGGATGGGAGAGGAGAGTGGTGAGGATGGGAGAGGAGAGTGGTGAGGATGGGAGAGGAGAGTGGTGTGATGGGAGAGGAGAGTGGTGAGGATGGGAGAGGAGAGTGGTGAGGATGGGAGAGGAGAGTGGTGAGGATGGGAGAGGAGAGAGGTGAGGATGGGAGAGGAGAGAGGTGAGGATGGGAGAGGAGAGTGGTGAGGATGGGAGAGGAGAGTGGTGAGGATGGGAGAGAGGGAGGGGTGGTGTGATGGGAGAGGAGAGTGGTGAGGATGGGAGAGGAGAGTGGTGAGGATGGGAGAGAGGGAGGGGTGGTGTGATGGGAGAGGAGAGTGGTGAGGATGGGAGAGGAGAGAGTTGAGGAGGAGGGAGAGAGGGAGGGGTGGTGTGATGGGAGAGGAGAGTGGTGAGGATGGGAGAGGAGAGAGGTGAGGAGGAGGAGGAGGGAGAGAGGGAGGGGTGGTGTGATGGGAGAGGAGAGAGTTGAGGATGGGAGAGGAGAGAGGGAGGGGTGGTGAGGATGGGAGAGGAGAGTGGTGAGGATGGGAGAGGAGAGTGGTGAGGATGGGAGAGGAGAGTGGTGAGGATGGGAGAGGAGAGTGGTGAGGATGGGAGAGGAGAGTGGTGAGGATGGGAGAGGAGAGTGGTGAGGATGGGAGAGGAGAGTGGTGAGGATGGGAGAGGAGAGAGGTGAGGATGGGAGAGGAGAGTGGTGAGGATGGGAGAGGAGAGAGGTGAGGATGGGAGAGGAGAGTGGTGTGATGGGAGAGGAGAGTGGTGAGGATGGGAGAGGAGAGAGGTGAGGATGGGAGAGGAGAGTGGTGAGGATGGGAGAGGAGAGTGGTGAGGATGGGAGAGGAGAGTGGTGAGGATGGGAGAGAGGGAGGGGTGGTGTGATGGGAGAGGAGAGTGGTGAGGATGGGAGAGAGGGAGGGGTGGTGTGATGGGAGAGGAGAGTGGTGAGGATGGGAGAGGAGAGTGGTGAGGATGGGAGAGGAGAGTGGTGAGGATGGGAGAGGAGAGTGGTGAGGATGGGAGAGGAGAGTGGTGAGGATGGGAGAGGAGAGTGGTGAGGATGGGAGAGGAGAGTGGTGAGGATGGGAGAGGAGAGTGGTGAGGATGGGAGAGGAGAGTGGTGAGGATGGGAGAGGAGAGTGGTGAGGATGGGAGAGGAGAGAGGGAGGAGGAGGGAGAGAGGAGAGGGGTGGTGTGATGGGAGAGGAGAGAGTTGAGGATGGGAGAGGAGAGAGGGAGGGGTGGTGTGATGGGAGAGGAGAGTGGTGAGGATGGGAGAGGAGAGTGGTGAGGATGGGAGAGGAGAGTGGTGAGGATGGGAGAGGAGAGTGGTGAGGATGGGAGAGAGGGAGGGGTGGTGTGATGGGAGAGGAGAGTGGTGAGGATGGGAGAGAGGGAGGGGTGGTGTGATGGGAGAGGAGAGTGGTGAGGATGGGAGAGGAGAGTGGTGAGGATGGGAGAGGAGAGTGGTGTGATGGGAGAGGAGAGTGGTGAGGATGGGAGAGGAGAGTGGTGAGGATGGGAGAGGAGAGTGGTGTGATGGGAGAGGAGAGTGGTGAGGATGGGAGAGAGGGAGGGGTGGTGAGGATGGGAGAGGAGAGTGGTGAGGATGGGAGAGGAGAGTGGTGAGGATGGGAGAGGAGAGTGGTGAGGATGGGAGAGGAGAGTGGTGAGGATGGGAGAGGAGAGTGGTGTGATGGGAGAGGAGAGTGGTGTGATGGGAGAGGAGAGTGGTGAGGATGGGAGAGGAGAGAGGTGAGGATGGGAGAGGAGAGTGGTGAGGATGGGAGAGGAGAGTGGTGAGGATGGGAGAGGAGAGGAGAGGAGAGTGGTGAGGATGGAGAGAGGGAGGGGTGGTGTGATGGGAGAGGAGAGTGGTGAGGATGGGAGAGAGGGAGGGGTGGTGAGGATGGGAGAGGAGAGTGGTGAGGATGGGAGAGGAGAGTGGTGAGGATGGGAGAGGAGAGTGGTGTGATGGGAGAGGAGAGTGGTGAGGATGGGAGAGAGGGAGGGGTGGTGAGGATGGGAGAGGAGAGTGGTGAGGATGGGAGAGGCAGAGAGATGAAGAGAGACGCAGGGAGATCGAGAGGAGAGAGGTGAGGAGGAGGAGAGGAGAGGAGGAGGAGAGAGTGTGGGGAGGAGGAGGAGGGAGAGAGGGGCGGTGTGATGGGAGAGGAGAGAGGTGAGGACGGGAGAGGAGAGGAGAGAGGTGAGGAGGAGGAGGGAGAGAGAGAGGGGTGGTGTGATGGGAGAGGAGAGAGGTGAGGAGGAGGAGGGAGAGAGAGAGGGGTGGTGTGATGGGTAGAATCGAAAAGAGGAGAGATGAAGAGAGACGCAGGGAGATCCAGAGGAGAGAGGTGAGGAGGAGGAGGAGGGAGAGAGGGAGGGGTGGTGTGATGGGAGAGGAGAGTGGTGAGGATGGGAGAGGAGAGTGGTGAGGATGGGAGAGGAGAGTGGTGAGGATGGGAGAGGAGAGTGGTGAGGATGGGAGAGGAGAGTGGTGAGGATGGGAGAGAGGGAGGGGTGGTGTGATGGGAGAGGAGAGTGGTGAGGATGGGAGAGGAGAGTGGTGAGGATGGGAGAGGAGAGAGGGGTGAGGATGGGAGAGGAGAGAGGGAGGGGTGGTGTGATGGGAGAGGAGAGTGGTGTGATGGGAGAGGAGAGTGGTGAGGATGGGAGAGGAGAGTGGTGAGGATGGGAGAGGAGAGTGGTGAGGATGGGAGAGGAGAGTGGTGAGGATGGGAGAGGAGAGTGGTGAGGATGGGAGAGGAGAGTGGTGAGGATGGGAGAGGAGAGTGGTGAGGATGGGAGAGGAGAGTGGTGTGATGGGAGAGGAGAGTGGTGAGGATGGGAGAGGAGAGAGGTGAGGATGGGAGAGGAGAGTGGTGAGGATGGGAGAGGAGAGTGGTGAGGATGGGAGAGGAGAGTGGTGAGGATGGGAGAGGAGAGTGGTGAGGATGGGAGAGGAGAGTGGTGAGGATGGGAGAGGAGAGTGGTGAGGATGGGAGAGAGGGAGGGGTGGTGTGATGGGAGAGGAGAGTGGTGAGGATGGGAGAGGAGAGAGGTGAGGATGGGAGAGGAGAGAGGTGAGGATGGGAGAGGAGAGTGGTGAGGATGGGAGAGGAGAGTGGTGAGGATGGGAGAGAGGGAGGGGTGGTGTGATGGGAGAGGAGAGTGGTGAGGATGGGAGAGGAGAGTGGTGAGGATGGGAGAGAGGGAGGGGTGGTGTGATGGGAGAGGAGAGTGGTGAGGATGGGAGAGGAGAGTGGTGAGGATGGGAGAGGAGAGTGGTGAGGATGGGAGAGGAGAGAGTTGAGGAGGAGGGAGAGAGGGAGGGGTGGTGTGATGGGAGAGGAGAGTGGTGAGGATGGGAGAGGAGAGAGGTGAGGAGGAGGAGGAGGGAGAGAGGGAGGGGTGGTGTGATGGGAGAGGAGAGAGTTGAGGATGGGAGAGGAGAGAGGGAGGGGTGGTGAGGATGGGAGAGGAGAGTGGTGAGGATGGGAGAGGAGAGTGGTGAGGATGGGAGAGGAGAGTGGTGAGGATGGGAGAGGAGAGTGGTGAGGATGGGAGAGGAGAGTGGTGAGGATGGGAGAGGAGAGTGGTGAGGATGGGAGAGGAGAGTGGTGAGGATGGGAGAGGAGAGTGGTGAGGATGGGAGAGGAGAGTGGTGAGGATGGGAGAGGAGAGAGGTGAGGATGGGAGAGGAGAGTGGTGAGGATGGGAGAGGAGAGTGGTGAGGATGGGAGAGAGGGAGGGGTGGTGTGATGGGAGAGGAGAGTGGTGAGGATGGAGAGAGGGAGGGGTGGTGTGATGGGAGAGGAGAGTGGTGAGGATGGGAGAGGAGAGTGGTGAGGATGGGAGAGGAGAGTGGTGAGGATGGGAGAGGAGAGTGGTGAGGATGGGAGAGGAGAGTGGTGAGGATGGGAGAGGAGAGTGGTGAGGATGGGAGAGGAGAGTGGTGAGGATGGGAGAGGAGAGTGGTGAGGATGGGAGAGGAGAGTGGTGAGGATGGGAGAGGAGAGTGGTGAGGATGGGAGAGGAGAGAGGGAGGAGGAGGGAGAGAGGAGAGGGGTGGTGTGATGGGAGAGGAGAGAGTTGAGGATGGGAGAGGAGAGAGGGAGGGGTGGTGTGATGGGAGAGGAGAGTGGTGAGGATGGGAGAGGAGAGTGGTGAGGATGGGAGAGGAGAGTGGTGAGGATGGGAGAGGAGAGTGGTGAGGATGGGAGAGGAGAGTGGTGAGGATGGGAGAGGAGAGTGGTGTGATGGGAGAGGAGAGTGGTGAGGATGGGAGAGAGGGAGGGGTGGTGTGATGGGAGAGGAGAGTGGTGAGGATGGGAGAGGAGAGTGGTGAGGATGGGAGAGGAGAGTGGTGTGATGGGAGAGGAGAGTGGTGAGGATGGGAGAGGAGAGTGGTGAGGATGGGAGAGGAGAGTGGTGTGATGGGAGAGGAGAGTGGTGAGGATGGGAGAGAGGGAGGGGTGGTGTGATGGGAGAGGAGAGTGGTGAGGATGGGAGAGGAGAGTGGTGAGGATGGGAGAGAGGGAGGGGTGGTGTGATGGGAGAGGAGAGTGGTGAGGATGGGAGAGAGGGAGGGGTGGTGTGATGGGAGAGGAGAGTGGTGAGGATGGGAGAGGAGAGTGGTGAGGATGGGAGAGGAGAGTGGTGAGGATGGGAGAGGAGAGTGGTGAGGATGGGAGAGGAGAGTGGTGAGGATGGGAGAGGAGAGTGGTGTGATGGGAGAGGAGAGAGGTGAGGATGGGAGAGGAGAGTGGTGAGGATGGGAGAGGAGAGTGGTGAGGATGGGAGAGGAGAGTGGTGAGGATGGGAGAGGAGAGTGGTGAGGATGGGAGAGGAGAGTGGTGAGGATGGGAGAGGAGAGTGGTGAGGATGGGAGAGGAGAGAGGTGAGGATGGGAGAGGAGAGTGGTGAGGATGGGAGAGGAGAGTGGTGAGGATGGGAGAGAGGGAGGGGTGGTGTGATGGGAGAGGAGAGTGGTGAGGATGGGAGAGAGGGAGGGGTGGTGTGATGGGAGAGGAGAGTGGTGAGGATGGGAGAGGAGAGTGGTGAGGATGGGAGAGGAGAGTGGTGAGGATGGGAGAGGAGAGTGGTGAGGATGGGAGAGGAGAGTGGTGAGGATGGGAGAGGAGAGTGGTGAGGATGGGAGAGGAGAGTGGTGAGGATGGGAGAGGAGAGTGGTGAGGATGGGAGAGGAGAGTGGTGAGGATGGGAGAGGAGAGTGGTGAGGATGGGAGAGGAGAGAGGGAGGAGGAGGGAGAGAGGAGAGGGGTGGTGTGATGGGAGAGGAGAGAGTTGAGGATGGGAGAGGAGAGAGGGAGGGGTGGTGTGATGGGAGAGGAGAGTGGTGAGGATGGGAGAGGAGAGTGGTGAGGATGGGAGAGGAGAGTGGTGAGGATGGGAGAGGAGAGTGGTGAGGATGGGAGAGGAGAGTGGTGAGGATGGGAGAGGAGAGTGGTGAGGATGGGAGAGGAGAGTGGTGTGATGGGAGAGGAGAGTGGTGAGGATGGGAGAGAGGGAGGGGTGGTGTGATGGGAGAGGAGAGTGGTGAGGATGGGAGAGGAGAGTGGTGAGGATGGGAGAGGAGAGTGGTGTGATGGGAGAGGAGAGTGGTGAGGATGGGAGAGGAGAGTGGTGAGGATGGGAGAGGAGAGTGGTGTGATGGGAGAGGAGAGTGGTGAGGATGGGAGAGAGGGAGGGGTGGTGTGATGGGAGAGGAGAGTGGTGAGGATGGGAGAGAGGGAGGGGTGGTGAGGATGGGAGAGGAGAGTGGTGAGGATGGGAGAGAGGGAGGGGTGGTGAGGATGGGAGAGGAGAGTGGTGAGGATGGGAGAGGAGAGTGGTGAGGATGGGAGAGGAGAGTGGTGAGGATGGGAGAGGAGAGTGGTGAGGATGGGAGAGGAGAGTGGTGAGGATGGGAGAGGAGAGTGGTGAGGATGGGAGAGGAGAGTGGTGTGATGGGAGAGGAGAGTGGTGTGATGGGAGAGGAGAGAGGGAGGGGTGGTGTGATGGGAGAGGAGAGTGGTGTGATGGGAGAGGAGAGTGGTGAGGATGGGAGAGGAGAGTGGTGAGGATGGGAGAGGAGAGTGGTGAGGATGGGAGAGGAGAGTGGTGAGGATGGGAGAGGAGAGTGGTGAGGATGGGAGAGGAGAGTGGTGTGATGGGAGAGGAGAGTGGTGAGGATGGGAGAGAGGGAGGGGTGGTGAGGATGGGAGAGGAGAGTGGTGAGGATGGGAGAGGCAGAGAGATGAAGAGAGACGCAGGGAGATCGAGAGGAGAGAGGTGAGGAGGAGGAGAGGAGAGGAGGAGGAGAGAGTGTGGGGAGGAGGAGGAGGGAGAGAGGGGCGGTGTGATGGGAGAGGAGAGAGGTGAGGACGGGAGAGGAGAGGAGAGAGGTGAGGAGGAGGAGGGAGAGAGAGAGGGGTGGTGTGATGGGAGAGGAGAGAGGTGAGGAGGAGGAGGGAGAGAGAGAGGGGTGGTGTGATGGGTAGAATCGAAAAGAGGAGAGATGAAGAGAGACGCAGGGAGATCCAGAGGAGAGAGGTGAGGAGGAGGAGGAGGGAGAGAGGGAGGGGTGGTGTGATGGGAGAGGAGAGAGGTGAGGATGGGAGAGGAGAGAGGTGAGGAGGAGGAGAAGGGAGAGAGAGAGGGGTGGTGTGATGGGAGAGGAGAGGATGAGGGAGAGAGAGAGGAGAGAGGTGAGGAGGAGGAGGGAGAGAGAGAGGGGTGGTGTGATGGGAGAGGAGAGGATGAGGGAGAGAGAGAGGAGAGAGGTGAGGAGGAGGAGGGAGAGAGAGAGGAGAGAGGTGAGGAGGAGGAGTGAGAGAGAGAGGGGTGATGTGATGGGTAGAAGCGAAAAGAGGAGAGATGAAGAGAGACGCAGGGAGATCGAGCGGAGAGAGGTGAGGAGGAGGAAAGTAGAGAGAGAGAGAGGGGTGGTGTGATGGGTAGAAGCGAAAAGAGGAGAGATGAAGAGAGACGCAGGGAGATCGAGCGGAGAGAGGTGAGGAGGAGGAAAGTAGAGAGAGGGAGGGGTGGTGTGATGGGAGAGGAGAGAGGTGAGGATGGGAGAGGAGAGAGTTGAGGAGGAGGAGGGAGAGAGAGAGGAGAGAGTTGAGGAGGAGGAGGGAGAGAGAGAGGGGTGGTGTGATGGGTAGAAGCGAAAAGAGGAGAGATGAAGAGAGACGCAGGGAGATCGAGTGGAGAGAGGTGAGGAGGAGGAGGAGGGAGAGAGGGAGGGGTGGTGTGATGGGAGAGGAGGAGGTGAGGATGGGAGAGGAGAGAGGGAGGGGTGGTGTGATGGGAGAGGAGAGAGGTGAGGAGGAGGAGGAGGGAGAGAGGGAGGGGTGGTGTGATGGGAGAGGAGAGTGGTGAGGATGGGAGAGGAGAGAGGTGAGGAGGAGGAGGGAGAGAGAGAGGGGTGGTGTGATGGGAGAGGAGAGAGGTGAGGAGGAGGAGGAGGGAGAGAGGGAGGGGTGGTGTGATGGGAGAGGAGAGTGGTGAGGATGGGAGAGGAGAGAGGTGAGGAGGAGGAGGGAGAGAGAGAGGGGTGGTGTGATGGGTAGAAGCGAAAAGAGGAGAGATGAAGGGAAAAGCTGTGAGAGGAGCAGAGTGGTGAGGATGGGGAGAGGAGAGGATCAGGTGGGTTTACTTTGCTCTCTGTCACTTATTTAGAATGTAAATGTGTGTGTGTGTGTGTGTGTGTGTGTGTGTGTGTGTGTGTGTGTGTGTGTGTGTGTGTTCATTAGCTCAATTAGAAAAGGCGTTTTGTGATGTGTGTGTATGTGTGTGTGTGTGTGTGTGTGTGTGTGTGTGTGTGTGTGTGTGTATGTGTGTGTGTGTGTGTGTGTGTGTGTGTGTGTGTGTGTGTGTGTGTGTGTGTTCATTAGCTCAATTAGAAAAGGCGTTTTGTGATGTGTGTGTGTGTGTGTGTGTGTGTGTGTGTGTGTGTGTGTGTGTGTGTGTGTGTGTGTGTGTGTGTGTGTATGTGTGTGTGTTAGAGGTTGGATACCAAATACACATTTGTTTTGTCTGAGCTGTGATAATGTGATTACAGGCGGCAAACTGTCATCATGGAGGAAGTTCAAAAGAAACTGTCTTCAGGAGAGTTTAAAACAATACAAAACGAAGGGAAACTCTGCCTACCTGTACACTAGAGTGTGTGTCTATTTGTGTGTGTGTGTGTGTGTGTGTGTGTCTGTGTTAGAGGTTGGATACCAAAAATATGTTCATGTCCTAGCTGTGATTCCAGGCAGGCCTACCAACAAAGAAACTGAAAGATCAATTTTTACGTCGTTATATATTTTGCAGAAAAAGTCTGAGAACTTGATTAGATATGTGATATTATTAGATTTATTAGAAAGATGAACTTAGGTCTTCTTTTAACTTTAATTGAACGATTAATGAAAGGAAGCCCTGCATTTAAATAGGCTAATAGGCTACTAAGTACAAGGAAACAGTGAGATGGACTCTTAAGTTAGACTTCTAATGTAGGCCTATGATTAAAGCAAACTCAGACGTACAGCAGGTTGTTGTTGATGAATGAAAGGAAGCCCTGCATTTAAATAGGCTAATAGGCTACTAGTACAAGGAAACAGTGAGATGGACTCTTAAGTTAGACTAATGTAGGCCTATGATTAATGCAAACTCAGACGTACAGCAGGTCGTTGTTGATGAATGAAAGGAAGCCCTGCATTTAAATAGGCTAATAGGCTACTAAGTACAAGGAAAAAGTGAGATGGACTCTTAAGTTAGACTTCTAATGTAGGCCTATGATTAAAGCAAACTCAGACGTACAGCAGGTTGTTGTTGATGAATGAAAGGGAGCCCTGCATTTGCGACATTGGCGTGTATGTGCTTCCCAGAATGCCTTGCGTGTGTGAATGTTATGTGTAAAATGTGTAGTTAGCAACATGGATGTTAGTTAGGCTACTAGTTAGCGTGTGGTAATGGATGTATTCGTTACTGTGGTTTCTCTATTAGTAGCCTAACTCTCATGTGTTTACCCGATGTGTTTAAGTGAGATCACCCTTGTGGTGTGTTGCATCGGCATTATTTAGTACCCTGTGAGTAGTATTTAGTATGCACTAACTGTCAACTTTTAATCGAATTTGATGGATTAAAATAGTGGTAACAAAATCATGATTAATTAAAAAGAAATACAAAAAAAATAATAATAATAATTAATAAATAAAATAAAAAAAATAAAAAATGATGACCTGTCAGAATTTTATAATTGTGGGGCAAGTTGTCATTAAATTAAACTGTATGATATTTAATGATATCTGATGACTGGTGTCGTGTGTTGAGAAGTCAGACATGTTTTGATAACAATAATTATAAGTTTTCATTATACTAAACTGTATGATGTTGTAGGTAAAATGGGTACCATTCTCATTTGGGAGTACCAGATTAGGTAGGTATCTTACCCAGTGAGCAGGCGCCGGGTGAATGTGGGTGCAATTGTGTATGAATTGTGATATTGACTTCACGAGGGCCACCAAGACACACTGGTGCTGTCCTTGCAACAGCAACAATATGTTGGTAATCTCACCCGATTGGACAGGGATCAACCATTCAACACAAAGGCATATCAATTAAGTTGATAATCCACAAATCAGTCTCATTAAATATATCAGTCTCATAAAATATATTATACTATCAATTTGGAACTCTGATTAATAATTAAATTAATAACTACAAACAAAGGTACCTTATTAATAGTATGGTGGTCATTGGAGTTCTGAATAGAAGAGGTTGACAACGTCCATTCTTGTGTAACATTAAATAAACCAGCGTATATAAATCAAAGTATTTATTTACACAATGATAAGAAAATAACACACAATATGTAATCTAGCTAAATGTATCTAACTAATTAATTGAAGGAGTATGTATGTGTAAGGGAGAGGGAGTGTGTGTGTGCGCGAGCTTGTACGCTCTGAGTTGCGCTTTTAGGAGCGCGCCTGAAAATATGTGTGCGTGTGTGTCCCTTTGTCTGACCACCGCAGTTCCGCATGCATGTGTGCACGTTCGTGAACATTAATGTGTGGTGAAAGAGGACGAGCCTATGTATGCACCGCGAATTTCGAGTGTGTGTTTCGTTTCGTTTTGTATGTGATTTAAGATGCCATGTTAGAAGAGGGAAATCGTTAGTAACGCATGCAGGTCCCGATGTATATGAGAAGCAATCATAACGTTAACCCTTAGATGGTGTGGCGAAGCCAACTACCAACTAACAATGAAAGTATATAACAGTTATGTTCGGTAAACAAAACAGATACAATACATGAACAATGGCATATGTAAACAGTCCTATGCTTAGCCAGGTTGTGATTAGCTAAATGATAGCTAGCTGCCCAGTCGATGTTTTTACCAGTCCTTTGGAAAAGTGTTGTGCTGGCGTATCCGACGCTGAGGAGGCAGAGAGATGATGCTGTCCGGAGATGGAGAAAGTTGTCCTTGCCGTGATATCGTCGGTATTACACTGCAGTTTAGATCGGAGGATTTGATCGCTCGGAATGTTTGCAGAAACGCGAGGTCTCTTGTGCTTCGTTGTTCCCGTTGCAGAGATAGTTAGCAGGTCTTATTGTTAGCTGCTTTGCTAATCTTACTTGGTCTCAGTTAGCGGGCAGTGTTTGGCTAACGACAAGTCTTAGAGTCTTTGTCTGTTCTCTTCCGTTGAGAACAAAGAGAGTAGGCCTTCACCAGGTGACGGTGGAAGGACTGAGACGCTCCTTGGCCGACGCCAGGAGGTAGAGAGATGTGAGCTGGCCAACGCCAGAGTAGAGAGAGGTGTAGCAAAGAGATTGAATGTATCATTTCAACGCCGTTTATAGGCAAAAGTACGTCACGATTTTAACACCTTGTTTGCAGCCAATGCTGTCTCATGAAATGCAGATTACAGAGTTTAGGTGATAAGGGAATTGTGGGTAATGAAGTCTTTGGATGGACTCCACCTACAATGTCTAATAATATTTGAAGTGTATTAGTATAAGTTTAAATCAGGCACCAAGGTGTCATTGGAGCCCTGGTCACAGCTAAGTTTTGGGCGGTATGCTTGTTAAAACACGTGTTTAAACGATTACGTATTATGCAGGTGCTATGTTCACACAGCCAGGTACCTCTATCTGATCAGTGGGTGTTATAACTAGAATCGGGCTAGGACGAGGCCACTCACAAGACAGGTGATTAAACATAAAACTTTCACACCACCTCATATCAGGCCCCCACAGGTCAGGATGTTCATTTTGCCCAAGTATAAAAGATGTGTAGTATGTGAAGTTACAGTCACACAGTGACACACAGTACAGTGATACTACCAATAGCACACCAGTTATGGTTGAATGCGTAGACTTTGAAATAACATACGCACCCAGAAAAGCCAAAAGAGGGGGTATGTCGGGCTGTCCTAGTGAGATATCACCGCCGCTAAGATATGAATGGCCTCTGGCTGATGGTCGTATAGGTGGATACATCTTCGACAAAGAAGAAGATGAATATAGTGTAAAACTATATACATTGAATACCCCCGGTACCTGCTTTACAGATGAAATGAAGCATATCTCATTTAATGAAGAATGGAAGAAGGTCAAGACCAACGTCTGGAAAGACCTCGATGTATCAAGCCAGGATGGTGACCAGGTTTTAAAGAAGATTGAAGTATTATTCAAGCTGGGGCAGTTTGAAGACCGTTGCAAAGCGATTAAAGTAAGACTATTTTAAACTAACAGGCTTATCCAATAGTGTACATGGTTGCCACACCCTCTGTTTACATTTTTTTTTTTTTTTTTCCAAGCATTGAAAAGGAGGGGCCCCACTGTATGGTTGTGAACTATTGCCATGGCTCTTACAGAGGGACACACAGCACCAACTATGAATATCACCACCGATACAGACAGCGACAATACGACCTCTACAAGCCCTGAATCCAGCCCCATCAAGATGGACCCGCGCAGCAATACCACCGGCAGCAACACCCTGGACACCACAGACAGGGGAACCAACACAGATGTGGTAGATATGATATCTACAATTACAACCTCAGAGACCACACTAGAACCCCATATCATCAAGGACTGTGTACACGTCATGTTATATGATATAATCTACGATATGTTGAGGGAGACATGTAATGGATGTGTGACGAACCACCCTAGTCAGCGGCAACATGACTGTCTTTTTGAAAAACCATGCGACTTTTACCACAGCAACCATGTAGCTGTTAAAAACAGACTGTACCAGAAGGGTATGTTGAATGTACTAGGGCATTTATGTTTATCAAAGGGGATCACACCCAACCCACTAAGAATGTTAGGATCAGTGGATGTGGTGCTTTGGCAGTTGGACCAAGATGCAGTAGACGAGGACTGCATTAATCATCCATACCGCTTCATCGATAGGGAAACTGCATCACACATTTCAGCAGCAATGGATGAATGTTGGTGAATATGTATAACCTGAGGCCATCATTGAAGCAGCAGCCACCATCTGGTGTGTCACGCAACATCATCGCTGAAGCATTCTACAAGATGGGGAACTATCTAGGTCACTACATACTGTCAAAGAAAACTATCAAGAGACGTGTGAAATTTGAACTTTCTACATTGCTATGTAATACAATAATACATGATTCAAGACATGTTACCAAAAACTTCATAGGGTCTAAACGACGATTCATTTCACTCAAAAAGCAAATGGGGTTGGCCAGGTCAATGTCTGCAGAGTGGTCTGATATTTTGCAAAGGGGTACTAATTTAGCCAAACCGTGGCATGTTACATTACGTTTAATTTTAGAGCACGCAGTGCCATGTCAACAGGGTTGTTTTAAGGTGGGGCATCTTATTGTTTTATGTACATATATGTCTGATATATGTACCATGAATCTCTGTGGAAATAAAACTGTGGATGTTTGTGTGGTAATAGATACATTGGTAGAAATGTTAGTTGAGAGGAGGCTTGATACATGTGTCCAATTGTTAAACTATCTGGATGGTTAGACCTTTATAACTTTTGGATGTCACTAAAAAGTGGTGATATCATATGAAAATGTGTCATTATTTGTAAGACGTTCAGCATGTCAGATCTTCTAAAAGCTGTATACTATGACCCCTCCAACCAGGGGTCTTTTGGTGGGAAAACACGCCTAAAAGAGGCCGTATTGAAAGATAAGGGGGTAAGACTGACAGATAGCCAAGTGTCAGAATGGCTGGCTGGCGAAGAACCATATACCTTGCACAAACCAGCACGTGTGAATTACAAGAGAAACAGGGTCGTGGTATACGACGTGGATAAACAATTTCAAGCAGATCTGGTGGACATGTCCATTTACTCAAAGGAGAATGACAACATCAAATACATGCTAATGTGCATTGATGTTTTTAGCAAATACGCATGGATACGCGTATTAGAAACTAAAACAGGACCTGAGGTGGCCAGAGCATTTGAATCCATTTTAAAAGAGGGGCGGGTGCCTCGGAAAATCCAAACAGACCGCGGCACAGAGTTCTTCAATAAACACTTTCAGAAGGTGTTGAGTAAACATGACATTCATCACTTCGCCACAGGGAGCGAATTTAAAGCTAGTGTGGTTGAGCGTTTCAACAGAACTATTAAAAGCAGAATGTGGAGATATTTAACGGCTGTCAATTCTAAACGCTATGTTGACACCATACAAGCATTGCTTACCTCATATAACAACAGCTATCATCGGAGCATTAAGATGACGCCTACAGAGGTGACCAGAGAGAACGAAAATACAGTGTTTAAAACATTGTATGGTCTAAAGGACGGAAATGACAAAACTGTGTTCAAATTCAAAACAGGTGATGTTGTCAGAGTCTCAAAGGTCAGAGGAGTGTTCACCAAGGGGTATGAACAAACATTTACCCAAGAATTTTTCACCATAGCAGAATGTATACCTCGAACACCCCCGGTATACAAATTAAAAGACTATGATGGCGATACATTAGATGGGGCATTTTATGAATCAGAATTGCAAAAAATACATATTGATAGCGATAAACCATTTAAAATTGAGAAGATTTTAGAAAGAAAAAAAGTGGGCGGAAGACGCATGGTTTTAGTCAAATGGCTTGGTTGGCCTTCCAAATTTAACAGCTGGGTCGCTGAGAAAGACCTTTTTTAAAGACGCTACCCTGGACATTTTAAGGCGAGACACGGCAGGTGAAATATCGATTTTTTTCATGCCCTGGTCAAATTTGAGATTTTGGGCTAGTTTGCCTCTTTAACTTGTTATCTTTCATACTACCATAAAGAAAACGTCAAAATTACACATTTAAGTGTCTGTTTCACTGCATTTAGTTCAGCCGCGGCATCCATTTTCTCCTAACTTTACCAAGAATTCTCCCTTGAACCACGTTCAGCGTTTCGTCTTTTTACACGACATCTGTCATGTCTGGAATGACTTTAACGCTATGAGCCTCGATCAGAAGGCTGTGTAATCCAAATATGGGCATTTCCTTTCTTTTCAGCAACCAATCCTGACTTTCTGAAGGGATTCATTGGCTGACGGCGCTTTTCTGCTAACGTGATTCGCTCAGTGCCCCACGTGTTGTCTTTAAATGCGGTTTTCTCAAAATGAGTGTTTTTTCATTTTTAGGTACACACTTCTCAGCCTATGTAGAACCTAGGTACACCACACTTCCCAGTTTCACACATAGCATTGTTATGAAGACATCTACAGATGGATTTATTTATAAATTGTTCCTGGCCAGATTTATAGGTAATTTTACCTGGAAATCATGGCGAAAATAGGGTTTTTAAGGCCACGGATAGTATATTTTGATTTCCCAGGTCATAAAAGCAGATATCCTAAAATCCATCTGAGTATTTTTTGTCATTTGATATATAAGCAAAATAAAAAAAGAATTTTGGTCCTGGCTTTATCACAGTTTAAGATTCATGTACCTGAAATATATGCAAAAACGTGCATATTTAATGAGATTCAGCCTAATTAGCATAACTAAATATGCAAAATTCAAAAACTTGTAATACATTTTTTTCTTGTAATGATGTATGTAGTCAACTGGTAAAGTTTCATGGTGATCCCTTGTATTTACATTTTTTACCCTATTCACCTGCCATGTCTCGCCTTAACTCATTGAGACAGCTACAACATGGACGACGCCGGCTTTTATGTGACGCTACCCTGTAACGTATCGCGTAGTGTTTACAGCAAGAATGAGATAGCCAGCTATCGAGCTAAACTTGCTAAACCATTAATGTTGAGAGGAGCTTGGCAAGTAGCGCTATGTGAGATTATATATCCTCATACTTGGGAGGCATTCAGCTATGAGCATTCTACCATCGTACTTACTGACAAAAGTACCAATGAGTCAACAGGTATCAAACTGCGTGTGGGCTATTACACAAAACTCACGGATATACTCGAGGAGATCAACAAACATACGACTGGATACGGTGTCACACTTGGCTACGATGACATCATAAACAAAACCTATATTGATGCAAAAGAGAACATGACGCTCACTGCTACGGGAAACTTGCTCGAATTTTAGGGTTCGATAGGGGGGTAGCTTTTGATCCAAACATACCTAACAAGGGTAGAAAATTTGCTAGATATGTTGCTGATTTACATGGTGGCGAATACACACTATTTGTATATACAGATATAATAGATTATCAAGTAGTGGGGGATCATTTTGTACCACTACTGCGATGTGTACAAATAAACGGTAAGAACAGAGAGATCATCACAATCAAGTACGACAAACCACACTACGTACGTGTCTCTAAAAGTGATATCAGTGATATAGAGATCGAAGGTAAGACGGATCAGAATTATAACGTACGTTTCAAGTACGGTAAAGTCATTGTGAAACTCCATTTCAGACCGTTGAAAGAAACACATAGTTTTTAGAATAATGTTGCCTTTCAACCCTGCCGCGGATCCTCATAGATATGTCAACTATTACAAGAACCAGGCGGGAGGGTCTTTGCCTGGCTATGCAGGGTTGCCATCTATGTATGGCGCAGGTCTCGGAGGATTATTCAGAGGTCTTTTCCGAATGGCCATGCCGCTATTGAGAAGGGGGATCGGTATTGCAAAACCTCATTTAAAAGCGGCTGCTAAAAATATTGTCGGTGATGTTATCACCAATGTCATGAGCCATCGTAAGGACAATCAAAGGGACAGTACCCAGAGCGGCTCAGGCATGCTGGTAATGAGCCGTAACAGTATGCAAAGACCCCCAGGAGTGAGGCGTGTCCTGTCAACAAATAAAAATAAGGGCCAAACTAAGAAGCAATCAGTGAGGAAAAGGAAGTCAGCGAGTAAACAACGTAAAAGTGGGGACTCCAAAAAGAGGTGTAAAAACATATTCTGATTATGGCGCTAATACATGGCCTGTCAGAAGAATGCCTTAAATCAGAGCTTGACCTTTTTACTGTCCCAATGACGCAAACAGTTATTGAGAAAAGTACATATGTGGAAATAGCCCCTATCTCAGCCTTGACGGATACAAAACCTTTGGAGTTTTTTATCGCAGGGAATGGAGAGGACTATATTGATTTAAATAACACACTATTATTCACCAAGATCAAAATTACAAGGCCCGATGGTACTGATATAGCCGATGGAGCTACAGTGGGGTTGGTGAACTACCCTGGGGCTACAATTTTCTCACAGGTTGACGTCTCACTGGGAGACCGTTTGATTTCACAGGGATCAAACACCTATCCATATCGATGTATCATAGAATGTATAATGAATTACGATCGCCAGACTCTGGAGTCACTTTTCTCTGCAGGGTTATTTTACAAAGATACCGCCGGCCATATGGACGTGGGGGATCCAGCTGGGGCTAACCGTGGGCTCACCAAGAGAGGTTCATTCTCAAATGCCAGTAATGTTGTGGAATTGTTGGCACCCCTCCATAGTGACATATTTTTTCAAGAAAAACTGATGTTACAGTTTTTCTCAATCGCTTTGGCGAATTTTTCCATTCACTGTTTACTTTTTCAAAACAGCTCACACACAGCCCTTAACTGAAGCTGAAATGACCAAAACACTATATGATGGTTGCAGAATGACACTACCTTCTCAAAAACGTATCACACACCCATCAAATCCAAACAATTCCTTCAAAACCTACAATTTGTGCTCAATTGAAAATGTATGTTTTCTCATTTATTTAACAATGGATAGCAAAACTCAAAATACAGCTTTCAATATCAACCTATGAAAGCATCACTTCAACTTTTGTGCAACACCCTCCCAGTATTGACTACTGTATTTTACCACTGACAACGTACTACAATTTGGGTTTTGTACTGAGCACTCTTGCTGAAGGAATACTCTCAGAAAGTATTCGAAACCTGAACATTTGTATACAGTAAAATTTTGATTTTTGTATTGCTATGTAAACACTATACATGATGATATATATGACTACGTAACATTTGTTCTACTGTTTTTTACAGTATTGCAGTCCTTTTTCCACAATACATGTATATTCTGTACGTCAAAATGAGGTCAACTCTGTTCTGCAGTGAACAATCTCCCCCTGCCACCAGTTTGGGCCAGTGTGTTGATTCTGTAAAAATAGTGCAATAGGCTGTAAATACTGTAAATTTACGTAAAGTATTCAGAATTCGACCGTATATGTTGTAAAAAACTTTAGTGAAACTACAGTATACATTGTATTGTGACAACATACTTTACAAAAGTATAGAAATTGTTGTTGCCAAGAGTGCAAATACAGTGAAACACAATACATTATATTGACTGTGAAGGCCAGCAAAGTGTCATTGTCATTGCTGAACGTACAAACAATTGATGCCACAGTATGACAGCTCAGGTTGAAAGAACCCTTTGGCCAGCCTCTCTCATGGTGGTCATGATTCACTATAGATCAATGACTCTTGCCCTAATTTCATTTGAGCATCTTACACGAATGCCACATCCCCTGACAGGGGCCCCTCTACCTCTACCACAACCTCTTCCTTGTCCTCATCCTGGTGGCCTATTCAATACATGCTTACTGTAGTATCAACTTCGATCTATTGACCCTTTTTTAGAGGTTGAGAACTGCTTGATTAGTTTTGCACAGAGAGTTCACACAGGTGCTGACGATATTTAGAATATAGAGAGCAGTGCCAGTTGGCTGCTACTAAGTGTCTGCAATGTGTTGACATGGTTATTCAATAAGGTTTTGTGTCTTTCTCTGAGAATTGTGTAAACTGTTTTGAAAAGTGTGTTAAAACTCAAAGAAATTTGTGTGAAAGCAATGAGAAATGGTTAACCCATTCGCAAGAGAAGACTCTTGCTGTGCAAAGAAGATGTGAGCATTAGATGAAGTTGACCCATGATTCGCTAAATGCCTGAAAACGATTGGGAAAAACTGTAAATAATATGGACATCAGAATCAGATTGACAAGGGCCAAGGATGAATTTTGCCTAATGCGCAGCAATGCAGATAGAGTTTTTCCCAATCGTTTTCAGGCATTTAGCGAATCATGGGTCAACTTCATCTAATGCTCACATCATCTTTGCACAGCAAGAGTCTTCTCTGGCGAATGGGTTAACCATTTCTCATATTGCAGACACTTAGTAGCAGCCTACTGGCACTGCTCTCTATATTCTAAATATCGTCAGCACCTGTGTGAACTCTCTGTGCAAAACTACCTAATCAAGCAGTTCTCAACCTCTAAAAAAGGGTCAATAGATTGAAGTTGATACCAAGCATGTATCGAGGAGGCCACCACCAACAACCTCAGGATGAGGACAAGGAAAAGGTTGTGGTAGAGGTAGAGGGGCCCCTGTCAGGGGACGTGGCATTCGTGTAAGATGCTCAAATGAAATTAGGGCAAGAGTCATTGATCCATAGCGAATCATGACCTCTCCATGAGAGAAGCTGGCCAAAAGGTTCTTTCAAACCTGAGCTGTCATACTGTGGCATCAATTGTTTGTACGTTCAGCAATGACAATACAGTAACACTTTGCTGGCCTTCACAGTCAATATAATGTAGTATGTTTCACTGTATTTGCACTCTTGGCAGCAACAATTTCTATACTTTTGTAAAGGATGTTGTCACAATACAATGTATACTGTAGTTTCACTACATGTAAAGTTACAGTATTTACAACATATACGGTAAAATTCTGATTACGTGTATTGTAACAGTATTTACAGCCTATTGTACTATTTTTACAGAATCAACACACTGGCCCACACTGGTGGCAGGGGGAGATTGTTCACTGCAGAATAGAGTTGACCTTTTCACTGTATATTGAAACCTATCATTTTGACGTACAGAATATACATGTAATGTGGAAAAAGTACTGCAATACTATAAATATTTTTGTGTCAGAATCTTTGCCATTTTGTGCACATAGAACAAATGTAACGTAATCAATGGTGTTGACAGGTCCTTGTTTAGAATATACAGTGCCACTTTAAAGTATGTGAACCCCTTGACCACTTAGGAGTTTTCTGTTGTTTTTCCATGATTTTTCATTTTTTTCATCACCAATTTTCCATAGAAGGAATGTCAGGTTTATGTTTATCATTTGCATGTACTTTTTTTAGAGGGAATTGTTTGAGTAGCCAAAAGACTACATGAAACATGGAATTAGTCCATTTCAAAAGTAAGTGAACCCCCAGCTGAATTGGTAAAGTCAAGCAGGTAACAGATTCAGTGAAACTTATTTGGGTGCTTAATTAGTCAATTAAGCAAACCGATCATCTGAGACATCCTTAGGGAAAGGTTTGGGCAACACAGATTAAAAGAGGGAGGAAACCAACCAAACTACTGTAGTGCCAAGGTGTACCCACACAGATCAACAATGCCGAAAGGAAACGAGATATCCGAGAACATCAGGAAGAAGGTTCTGACAGCCCATCAGTCTTGGGAAAGCTATAAGACCATCTCCAAAAGATTCCAGCTCCATCCATCCATCCAAGACAAATAATTTAGAAATGGAGGGCATTCAACATGACCGCATCTCTGCCTAGAAGTGGACGCCCATCAAGACCATCACCAAGAAGCACCAGAAGAAGAATAAATCAGGTAAAAGTCAACCCACACATCACCTCTAAAGAGTTTCAGACCTCTCTGGCAGCATCTGGGGTAAATGTACATGGGTCTACAATCAGACGAAAATTGAATATACATGACAATCATGATCGGGTTGCTAGAAGGAAGCCTCTGCTCTCAAGAAAGAACAAAACTGCCCGTTTCAACTTTGCCCGAGAGCACTTGGATAAATCAAAGGCCTTCTGGAAGTCCCTTCTTTAAACAGATGAGTCCGAGATAGAATTATTTTGTCACGATCAAAACCAACAATTTTCGTCTGATTGTAGACCCATGTACATTTACCCCAGATGCTGCCAGAGAGGTCCGAAACTCTTTAGAGGTGATGTGTGGGTTGACTTTTACCTGATTTATTCTTCTTCTGGTGCTTCTTGGTGATGGTCTTGATGGGCGTCCACTTCTAGGCAGAGATGGGGTCATGTTGAATGCCCTCCATTTCAAAATTATTTGTCTTGGATGGATGGATGGAGCTGGAATCTTTTGGAGATGGTCTTATAGCTTTCCCAAGACTGATGGGCTGTCAGTACCTTCTTCCTGATGTTCTCGGATATCTCGTTTCCTCTCGGCATTGTTGATCTGTGTGGGTACACCTTGGCACTACAGTAGTTTGGTTGGTTTCCTCTCTCTTTTAATCTGTGTTGCCCAAACCTTTCCCTAAGGATGTCTCAGATGATCGGTTTGCTCAATTGACTAATTATTCACCCAAATAAGTTTCACTGAATCTGTTACCTGCTTGACTTTATCAATTCAGCTGGGGGTTCACTTACTTTTGAAATGGACTAATTCCATGTTTCATGTAGTTTTTCAGCTTCTCAAACAATTTCCTCTAAACAAGTACATGCAAATGATAAACATAAACCTGACATTTCATCTATGGAAAATTGGTGATAAAAAAATGAAAAATCATGGTAAAACAACAGAAAACGCTTAAGTGCTCAAGGGGTTCACATACTTTCAAGTGGCACTGTATGATATAGTGTTTAGCAATACAAAAACAGAACAACAATATTTTACTGTATACAAATTTTCAGATTTTGAATACTTCCTGACAGTATATTCCCTAAGTAAGAGTGCTCAGTACAAAACCCAAATTGTAGTACGTTGTCAGTGGTAAAATAGTCAATACTGTGAGGGTGTTGCACAAAAGTTGAAGTGATGGTTTCATAGGTTGATATTGAAAGCTGTATTTTGAGTTTTGCTATCCATTGTTAAATAAATGAGAAAACATACATTTTCAATTGAGCACAAATTGTAGGTTTTGAAGGAAATGTTTGGTTTTGATGGGTGTGTGATACATTTTTGAGAAGGTAGTGTCATTCTGCAAACATTATATAGTGTTTTGGTCATTTCAGCTTCTGTTAAGGGCTGTGTGTGAGCTGTTTTGAAAAAGTAAACAGTGAATGGAAAAATTCGCCAAAGCGATTGAGAAAAACTGTAATATTGCATATAAAATCACTTTGCTTTCGGCATCCCTATTTGTTAAAAAAGCTGCCGTAGCCCCTGCTGTGAGACTGGGACATGCACAAGCATTACTATCTGCGACGGCCAAATACCCCATTGACAGGGTGTGTCTTACAGTATTTCTCTGTTCCTAAAACACATTTTTTCAAAGCATGCCTCGGTTTCTCTTAGCTCTAAACACAAATCCCAAAACCTCTCACACAAAATGCAAAACCCTTTATATCTCTTGCAAAATGACACTTTGGTTTCAAAACACTATTATATCACCTCAAAAGGGCATTTTGTTTTCAAACAACAAACACAGACCATTATTTGAGTAGACATTCTAAGCATTGATTGAACACTGATGTGCTCAATGGAAAACACTACTATGAAATGGGAAAACACTAGTATGAAGGCCTTATCAGGAGTATTATGCCTTTTCATCTCCAGTGTTACTGTACGCTTTCTCCTGTTGTAAAATATTGTAACTGTATAATGTTTTACAGTATTTCTCTGTTCCTAAAACACATTTTTTCAAAACATGCCTCGGTTTCTCTGAACACTAAACCCAAGTGCCAACTCCCTAAACCAATTCTGCTAAACTTTAAGCACAATTCTCTGCTTTAAACACAGATTTCAATTCTTAACCGCACTTTCTTCTAACCACAACACACAATTCTCTGCTTTAGACACAGTTTTCAATTGTTAACCACATTTTCTTCAAAAAACTAAACACCATCCTCTCTACTTTGCATGCTTCATCAATGCCAAAACCTCATTGTGTTCAAACAGAAAACACTGCTAATCAAATGACAAAACTTCCATTTCCAAAGCTGTTGTGCAATTTGAAATCAAAACTTTAGATCCTAGTTTGGAGAACAATTTATGGCAACATTGAAGTGAGTGGTGATCAGAGGGGCAGAGGAGTGAGAGTAAGAGGAGGAGGAGGAGGAAAATGATGAAGAGGAAGAGCAAGACGGAGAGCCATTACTGTATCTCTGATGAGATTCAGGCCAATGTGTTCAACCATGTGGTCAACATGGGTTTGACCATGCAGGAGGCTGGCAAGGCTGGCCAGAGGGTTCAACCAAACATAAGCCGCTTCTCAGTTGCACCGATTCTCCGGACATTCAGAAGAGAGAATGGGTAAGAAACACTACTATGACAGTAAAACACTAGTTTGAATACCTTACTGTATCAGGAGCATAGTATTGTTGTATTTTACTGTAGAATATTTTACATTGTACTGTATTTGTAAAATTACAGTATACGTAAACAAATACAAAGTGCAACCATTGATGACCAAGACATATTCCTAAACATCAATACAAAGAGCCTAGCCACAGTGGACCATGTTCTAAGGCAGAACATCTCGAGAATGAAGCAGGTGTACAGGGTGCCTTTTGACAGAAACTCTGATAGAGTCAAACAATTACAGTATGATATGACTATGTGCAAGTAAGTCATATACGTTTCCACAACTGATTACGTCCTATCAGCACAGAAACATTAGGCCTACTGTACTGTATTGTAATCCAATCAAATGTTCAAATCAAACTGTATTTTCAGATGTTTCACAACACAACAAATGTCGATATTGTCTTGAGCAAGAACAGGATGCAGTCTAGTTTATTTGTCCTTTTATTATTTTACATTTTTCTTTCATTTTTGAGTTAAAACATTATACAGTTACAATATTTTACAACAGGAGAAAGCGTACAGTAACACTGGAGATGAAAAGGCATAATACTCCTGATAAGGCCTTCATACTAGTGTTTTCCCATTTCATAGTAGTGTTTTCCATTGAGCACATCAGTGTTCAATCAATGCTTAGAATGTCTACTCAAATAATGGTCTGTGTTTGTTGTTTGAAAACAAAATGCCCTTTTGAGGTGATATAATAGTGTTTTGAAACCAAAGTGTCATTTTGCAAGAGATATAAAGGGTTTTGCATTTTGTGTGAGTGGTTTTGGGATTTGTGTTTAGAGCTAAGAGAAACCGAGGCATGCTTTGAAAAAATGTGTTTTAGGAACAGAGAAATACTGTGACTCAAAAATGAAAGAAAAATGTAAAATAATAAAAGGACAAAAAAACTAGACTGCATCCTGTTCTTGCTCAAGACAATATCGACAATTGTTGTGTTGTGAAACATCTGAAAATACAGTTTGATTTGAACATTTGATTGGATTACAATACAGTACAGTAATGTTTCTGTGCTGATAGGACGTAATCAGTTGTGGAAACGTATATGACTTACTTGCACATAGTCTTATCATACTGTAATTGTTTGACTCTATCAGAGTTTCTGTCAAAAGGCACCCTGTACACCTGCTTCATTCTCGAGATGTTCTGCCTTAGAACATGGTCCACTGTGGCTAGGCTCTTTGTATTGATGTTTAGGAATATGTCTTGGTCATCAATGGTTGCACTTTGTATTTGTTTACGTATACTGTAATTTTACATATACAGTACAATGTAAAATATTCTACAGTAAAATACAACAATACTATGCTCCTGATACAGTAAGGCATTCAAACTAGTGTTTTACTGTCATAGTAGTGTTTCTTACCCTTTCTCTCTTCTGAATGTCTGGAGAATCTGTGCAACTGAGAAGCGGCTTATGTTTGGTTGAACCCTCTGGCCAGCCTTGCCAGCCTCCTGCATGGTCAAACCCATGTTGACCACATGGTTGAACACATTGGCCTGAATCTCATCAGAGATACAGTAATGGCTCTCCGTCTTGCTCTTCCTCTTCATCATTTTCCTCCTCCTCCTCCTCCTCTTACTCTCACTCCTCTGCCCCTCTGATCACCACTCACTTCAATGTTGCCATAAATTGTTCTCCAAACTAGGATCTAAAGTTTTGATTTCAAATTGCACAACAGCTTTGGAAATGGAAGTTTTGTCATTTGATTAGCAGTGTTTTCTGTTTGAACACAATGAGGTTTTGGCATTGATGAAGCATGCAAAGTAGAGAGGATGGTGTGTAGTGTTTTGAAGAAAATGTGGTTAACAATTGAAAACTGTGTCTAAGGCAGAGAATTGTGTGTTGTGGTTTGAAGAAAGTGCGGTTAACAATTGAAATCTGTGTTTAAAGCAGAGAATTGTGCTTAAAGTTTAGCAGAATTGGTTTAGGGAGTTGGCACTTGGGTTAAGTGTTCAGAGAAACCGAGGCATGTTTTG
>NW_027666739.1:77500-82500 GCF_963457725.1 Sprattus sprattus | reverse complement strand
GCTTGGGGTCTACAACACAGGAAACTGAAGTAAGACAACAAAGATTTAATTCTATTTCGGACACTTGTTGTAGAAAACATGTACTTTATGACAAGCATATACAAGAGGCAGTGGTATTAATATCTAAGAAAGTTGGGAAACCTGTTGACGTAAGGGCATCATTGAGCATTGCTCTTGAAAGTGTTATTGTTGATATTACACCAAAACATGTGCTCCATGCTTCACTCCCCCTCTGATTGTATGACGACTAAACGGATGATCATGGTGTGAAGCAAGAAAGAATGGTGTCATACAAAACTTACTTGTTAATATATGAATTTATTTTATTTGAGAATGGAGTTGCGAGGGGTTAAATACTTTTAGAATTTAGACAATACATGCATATGATGACATGCAGGGTTATTCTACTCCACATACCTAAAGGCAACAGACAAACCGTCTTAACAGAGACGATTTCCTGTGAAAACGGTCTGTTGTCAGGTTACCATGGCTACGGGGCTTTATTTTGCTGATCTCAGTTCCATTTCCTCTAAAACAACATCGTGTGTTTCCCAGAAATGACTGTGAGGTTTGAAGTGTACATGCACAATGCATCTCTGTTTCACTCTCTGTGATCTTTGGACTTGTCAGCATAATTTATTTCAATTAGTTTTTTGCACTGTGCCTCATTCGATCCCCGACCAGTAGGAAAAATGTGGGCGGGGGAAGTGTTAGACCACTGCTCTCCCATGCCCACATCCACGGCTGAAGTGCCCTTGAGCAAGGCACCTAACCCCAATCACTGCTCCCTGGGCGCCACCAAAGGCAGCTCACTGCTCCGGGTTAGTGTGCTTCAATGTGTGCTTCACTGTGAATCACTACCCTGGATGGGTAAAATGCAGAGAGAGAATTCAGAGTGTGTGTGTGTCACTATCTCTGCCATATACATAGTCACTAGTCACTAGGGCTCATTTCCATTTCCATTTCCATGAAGTAGTGCTGTCAAACGATTAAAATGTTTAATCGCGATTAATCGCATTTTTGTCATAGTTAACTCAAAATTAATCAAGATTAACCGTAAAAAAAATGTAATGCTCTTATCAACATGGAAAAGTGGATTGGCTTGCTAATGCAATGTTTTATTTTATTGAAAAACAACATTGCCAAACAGGGCGGTACAAAATACAATTATAAAATGCACATTTCAGATAAACAAGGACTCAGCCTATAGTGCAGTTAAACCATGGCTTAATATTTTCTTTTTTTCAAGTTTGCTGTGAACATATAAGTCAGGCCTCTTATTTCAAAAACAATGAACCATAACAGTTAGGTTACCAATAAAAGGTAAGCCTACTACTTCTGTGCTTTCAGTCAGCTGCCTGTTGACATTTTCAGACAACAGTGAAGCTCGCTTTTTAAGCACAACACAACTTTTAAAGGTAAACTTTCTATTCAGAAGCTTTTTATCATCCATTTCGCCGTATCGCGCTCACCATTCACTCAAACGTAACGTTAGCCTACTACACAGTTTGTGAGAGCAAAAAGAACGTTATATTTGAAAAAAAAAAAATAATAATTCTTACAACGCGTTAATCGCGCGATAAATAAATTTACGCCGTTAAAATGTGCTTGCGTTAACGCCGTTAATTCAATTCAATTCAATTCAATTCAATTCAATTCAATTCAATTCAATTCAATTCAATTCAATTCAATTCAATTCAATTCAATTCAATTCAATTCAATTCAATTCAATTCAATTTTATTTGTATAGCGCCATAACAATACAATTGCCTCTAGGCGCTTAACAGAGCCCAGAGCCTGAACCCCCTTAGTGCATGCACAACGGCAACAGGGGCAAGGAAAAACTCCCTGTTAGGCAGGAAGAAACCTTAAGCAGAACCACGGCACATAAGGGGGGACCAACTGCTTAAGGTCAGCCGGGTGGAAACAGGAAGGTGGGACGGGGGGAAGGGGGGAAGGGGAAGGGTTGTGTGGCAGAAGGGGAAAGGAAGCAACAGGGGTTATACACAGCCAGCATTTGGTCACTGGACATATGTATACATACATCTGGTGGTAAATACATGATACAGGCAAGACCAGATTACTGTGCCAATAGGGTTACTGTTACAGGGGTAAGGGATGTAGGGACAGAGAAACATTTCGGTGGAGGCAATAATGTATATTGTATATAAATGCTAGCATAGGGTATTGGGTGGAGTAGGTGTACGGCAATGCAGTGGCGGTGGGTGCGATTGGCCGAGGGTTTCTCCAGGTAGACCAGGTGGAGAGACTACGTGCAGAGTGGTGGGGGTGAGGAGCGATAGTTCCACTTCCATCAGAGATTGGAACATGCTATAGGGGAGAGAGAACATTTATCTTAGTAGACAACAATTTCAGAGACAGATAGGGAGATGCATTTGGGCAGTAGATTTAACAGTAGGCAATATGGCTATTTTATCAGTGTTATTATAGGCAAAAGCAATATGATATGGAAGGAGAGAGAGAGAGAAAGGGAGAAGATATATGTAGTAATGCTGGCATATATTGTTAGTGTGCTTGCAAACACACTATTGTTCTTCTTAAGTTTTATTTATTTATGCCGGGGCCGTACATGCATCCACTCGGCAATGTTTGAGACGGTGAGATGATGGTGTGGACAAACCGAGAGGCAGTATTGTCCGTTACATTGAAGTATAAGCTGTTATGCCGGGGCCGTACATGCATCCACTCAGCAAACAGGACACACTTTTGGCTAGCGCAGCAGGTGATGGGCTTGTTGACGCAATCACTTTAGGCTATAAGATGCACCAAAGAGGAATGTCTTAAGCTTTGATTTGAATATAGGGACAGTGTCTGCATCTCGGGGGGCGTTAATAACGCGCTAAACTGACAGCACTACCATGAAGCCATGTGCCCCTTTATCAGGTACGTAATGTGTTCAGGTTACTGTATGCTCCTATATATATATATGCTCCTGGTTAGTAAACTTACAGTTTCATCAGTCAGATCATCATCAAATATACTGACTGAGCGTCAACCAGACAATTCTGAGGGCAGCAAAGGAGATGAGGACAAGAGTATCACAGCTTTGACTTTAGTGTTTCTCCTACTTCTTTGAGGACAAGAGTATCACAGCTTTGTTTCTCTCTTTGGTCTGTTTTGTATTTTGATATACACTCACTGCCACTGCAAAGCCAGCGGGGGTGTAGAGGGGCGTAACAGTAGTGTTTCTCATACTTCTTTGATCTGTTTTGGATTTTCATCGTTCTTGGCATTACAATAAATAGTTCATTGTTAATCTGTAGTATTGTCTCTTCTGGAGTTACTAACTTGATGTAGTATTGTCTCTTCTGGAGTTACTAACTTGATGTAGTATTGTCTCTTCTGGAGTTACTAACTTCATTTAGTTCCCAGGAGTCTGTTGTGTCAAGCGTTCAATTGGCAGAGACGGTCCTAGATTGAGGCAGAATTGCAATTACTTTCATACACAAGCATATACAAGAGACAGTGGTATTTCTTGCAATATATCTAAGAAAGTTGGCAAACCTGTTGACGTAAGGGCAATATTGAGCACTGCTCTTAAAAGTGTTATTGTTGATATTTACTTATGACTTTAATATGAACTGTGCCTTATAAATGAACTCAACTCAACCTTTACAGAAGTAGAACACATACTCTCACACACACACACACACACACACACACACACACACACACACACACACACACACACACACACACACACACACACAATCACTGTCCAGACCTTCAGATGATCTCCTTGTTTAGCAGTGTGTAGCCTGAAGTCTTATGAGTTGATGTTTACAGCTTTTCGCGATTGCTTAAACACAATTTTGACTGTTTTGTTTTTTCTTTCAAAACACCCGTACACAATTAGTAAAACCACACACTCAATGAGCAAAACACCTCAGATCCATTGCAAAATGAAACACTCTCGTAAAAACTAAACACTAATTTAACAGAACCATATTTTGTCACCATATGAAACACACACGTTGCATATGACTGAATTCTGTTTGTACCGCTTACACACTGCTGTTATAAACCTAAAGCACTTTTAGCAATTCTACTTCTCAGTGATTAGAGTAGTGTAAGGGAAGTACACAGCGAAATGGCAAAAAAAAAAATAACAGACTACAAAGTAATTCACTTAGCTAATGCGTCACCAATGTCACAAGGTCCTATCTAGGAAAGTCTTAAAAGTATATCTATATGTATCTATGACTGTGAACGTAAGTATGTGCCATTTTAAAAAACACTAATCAGCGATGGAACACACTTACTTCGTAAACTTCTTGATATCAGACGTGTTCATTGAAGACGATCATTTTCATGAGAACGATGAACTGAACACAACTTACAGTAATGACAAATAATGAATTTAAACGGTGAACACGTTCATATTATCTGAGGTCCGGTGTCACTGAGGTCTACCTAAAACGTAGCGGTAGGTTTTCCTTCTAAATCGAATGCTTGCACCACGTCGATGCTCAGTAGGTACCTGTTACTGTAAAAAGGCCATAGTAATTATTTGTTAAGTTGCCCAGACAGAGCATGTTTTGGTAAATAAACATATTTGGTAATTGTGTTGGTCATGTGACTCCACTCCGCATGGTACAGTGTTTTGATTTCGCTTCAGGGCATATTTAGATGGAGTGGCAGGTAACACGGACATATTTTCACATAATTGAACGTCGCACTTTGTTAAAGTTGTGTGCGTCCATGTACAGTATACGTAAGTTTGACTTTGTTGCTTACCTTGTCATGATGTGTTTGCTATAGTTTAGCTTGCTCATACTTGTTACGTGCAGTGTCACTTAATTCATCTAGCATGATGGCACTGTTCGTGAACTCACTTAGCATAAGCTGCTAATCTACAAATACGAATGTTAAAGGGTTTACCTTTGCTAAATTTTTTGCGGTCTTTCATTTAGTGTACATGCTCTTGTTGATCTTACAATGAGCCAGTAGCATATCATTGCTGAAGAGGTTGAATTCTT
>NW_027666739.1:65000-72500 GCF_963457725.1 Sprattus sprattus | reverse complement strand
GACACACATGTCACAAGCATCCCAATAAAACAATGTAAGTTTCAATCATAATACTCCTTATTAAGATGAATTCATGCCGTGTTCATGTGACAGTGTAAGGTATATGTTGACGCCAAACCATTGTAATGTGTGTGTGTGTTTGTGTTTCATTGTAAGGTATATGTTTATGCCGTACAATTGTGATATGTGTTAAATGTCTGGTTGTGTGTGTGTGTTTGTGTGTGTGTTTGTGTGTGCGTGTGTGTGTTTGTGTGTTTGTGTGTCAGTGTAAGGTATATGCTTATGCCGTACTATTGTGATGTGGGTTAAATGTGTGTGCGTGTGTGTGTGTGTGTGTGTGTGTGTGTGTGTGTGTGTGTTTGTGCTTCAGTGTAAGGTATATGTTTATGCCATACTATTGTGATGTGTGTTAAATGTTTGTGTTTTGTGTTTGCAGTTGCCTGTAAGCTCGCACTGGACCCAAACACGGCGAACAAACATCTCCTTCTGTCTGAGGGGAACAGGAAGGTGACATACGTGAGGGAGGAGCAGCCGTATCCAGACCACCCAGACAGATTTACTAAAGCTTATCAGGTGCTGAGCAGAGAGCCTCTGACTGCACGCTGCTACTGGGAGTGTGAGTGGGATGGGAGTGTTGTTGAAATGGGAGTGGCCTATCAAAGCACTGACAGGAATACTTTCCTCCTCTCCAGTGACAAGGCCTGGGTTCTGGAGGTTTGGAACAACAAATACTCTGTATACCACTCTCCATTTTCAGCTGTTCTCCCTTTCCCCCCCTCACGCTCAGGTAGAGTGGGAGTGTTTCTGGACCGTGAGGCCGGCACTCTGTCCTTCTACGACGTCTCTGACACACTCACACTCCTGCACACCTTTAAAGACATCACATTCACTGATGAGCCCCTCTATGCAGCCTTTTATGTTCATGACACCTCAGTGACCTTGTGCTAGATCACAAGGCCTCTTGTACACACACACACACACACACACACACACACACACACACACACTCCTGTACACCTTTAAAGACATCACATTCACTGATGAGCCCCTCTATGCAGGGTTTTATGTTCATGACACCTCAGTGACCTTTTGCTAGATCACATGGCCTCTTGTACACACACACACACACACACACACACACACACACACACACACACACACACACTCCTGTACACCTTTAAAGACATCACATTCACTGATGAGCCCCTCTATGCAGGGTTTTGGCTTTGGGTTACCGCCTCAGTGATCTTGTGCTAGATCACATGTTGTAGAATCACTCTCAGGAGATACACTCACACATGTTCCTGACGGCTGCACACACACACACACACACACACACACACACACACACACACACACACACACACACACACACACACTTATCCTCTTTCACACACACACATATGCACAAACACACACACACACACACACAAATGCATCCTCTTTCACACACACACATACACACACACACACTTATCCTCTTTCACACACACATATAGGCACACACACACACACACACACACACACACAAATGCATCCTCTTTCACACACACACATACACACACACACACTTATCCTCTTTCACACACACACATAGGCACACACACACACACACACACAAACACACACACAAATGCATCCTCTTTCACACACACACATACACACACACACACTTATCCTCTTTCACACACACACATAGGCACACACACACATACACACACACACACACACAAACACACACACACAAATGCATCCTCTTTCACACACAAGCACACACACCTCCTGTGTCCTGCAGAGAGACACACGCTCATCTTCTCGCTTTTGTGTCTCTCTCTATATGACAAATGTGCTCCATCCATCATTAACCCAAACTGCTCATCTCTATATATAAGAAGATAAGAACTGTTTGGACACATTCAGAACCACATCTTTAGTTTTCACTTAACTCATTACATCTTTACTTCTCACAATCTTTTCAGTACATTTATTTTAGCTTGCTCTTATGTCCAACATGAAGATCTTCAGACTTCTTATCATGCCTTTTCATTAGTATCACTGTTAGCAGTGATCACTGGAACAGTTCATATTTTAGTTTCAAACGCTTTTGTTCCTATAACTCCATTGATACACTAGTGCAAACACACACACACACACACACACACACACACACACACACACACACACACACTAGTGCACGGTGGAGTTGATGTTGAATTGATATACCAGCATTGTTGGTTTGTCTTTGGGGTTTCCTTGATGTTTTCCATAAGAAACAAACACCTGCTTCTCTGTAAAACTGTTTTAAGGGTACCATAGCACACACACACACACACACACACCTGCTTCTCTGTTAAACTGTTTTAAGGCTACCATAGCACTATGGTTCCAACTGAGCTAAAGACCAGGCAGAAGGGTTTGATTACTTTTACTTATTTTAGTACTTTTATTACTTTTAGACCTTTTATCATGATTATATAAATCCAAGAACGTATCGGAACATTAGGTTCTGATACGATGTTGATCATTATTTTACTCCATGTATTGCTCTTGCTGCTTGTTTTTATTGATTTTATGTAAAGCACTTTGAGCTGCAACTCTTGTACGAAATGTGCTTCATTAATAAAGTCTTACTTACTTACTTACTTGCTGTCTTTGGCTGTGTGTGTTTGTGTGTTAGAGCATGGATAGGTCGAATTTTTCTGTCCGAGCCCGGCCCCCGTCTGACAGAGTAGTAACCGAGCACGGGCCTAGTCGGACAGCCATTCAAATTTTTTTTTCCAAACCCGAACCGATCCCGACAGAATCAATTTCTCAACTGTTCATACTAATGCAACATTTACATACGTTCTTGGCTGTGTGTGTTTGTGTGTGTGTGTGTATTAGAGCATGGAACGGACATAATTTTTCTGTCCGAGCCGGGCCCACATCCGACAGAGTAGTAACCGAGCACGGGCCTAGTCCAACAGTCATTTAAAAAATTGTTTTCCGAACCCGAATGGATCCCGATGGAATCAATTTCTCAACTGTTCTTACTAATGCCACATTTACGTATGTTTTTAATGAATAGCCTAGCTTTATTAAACTGGGCCATCAACAGATAAATGCTCGCCCACACAAACAAGCGCTGTTGAACGCACAAGCCTGCACAAGAAGGCCAATAAGCATATTTATATATGGGCCATTCTACCGAATTGGTGCAAAGTCAGGTCGGAAATATTTTGAATTTTTTCATGTTTTATTCCCAAAACTTTGTCCGTATGTATATTGTACCATATCTAAAGTACACATATCTGGTAAAAGAACAGTCAATTTTTATATTGTATTTTCAGAATGTGTTGGAATGTTTTTCCTCTTCCAAAAATTGTCACTACCGAAACATCACATTTACTATAGTAAAAAGTATTATTATTGATTGGTTCAGATTGTGTTTCCTTCCCTTCTCTGAAGAGTATTTTTACAAACATTTCTTGAAGGTTTTCACAATGAAATCCATAAAAATTAATTTTTTACCAAATTTTCAAGTTCAGTTTATACAATTCATCAAAATCTAAGTGCAATATTTCTTTGTAAAATGCAAAATACTGATCATATTGATTCCAGAGTTGTTGATTGATGAAATTGAACATACATTAATCCAATCAGTATCATAACATTTTAGTTGATTACTCAATATACTTAATTTTTTACAAAACATCCTGTGTTTCGGTAGTGCTGCACTGTTTCGGTAGTGACATCCAGTGTTTCGGTAGTGACTGCACTGTTGGATGGATGTTCATTTCTCTCCCAAAATCTTCCAAAAGGTGCTCTGGGCCACCCTTTAGTCCACACAACACATTTATTTAAAAATTATGGGATTGAACTACTAACCATTTAATTTTGTCACTACCGAAATCATCAGGTCACTACCATATGTTTCGGTAGTGACTGTTTCGGTAGTGACAATTCTAGCTAACTTTAAGCATAAATAAAGAATTCTAGCAAGCACACGGCTTGCAAACAAATATTTGAAGAGGTGTACACACATACAAACATAAGATTTTGCATAAAACCCCAAAAGGTTTACTTAATTGAAGAAAACATGGGTTTCGGTAGTGACAATTCTTAAGGTTACACGTCAATTTTCAGACTTTGGAACACATTTATATAAAAACTATGGGATTTAGCTACTTACCATTCAACCATGAGGGACAGGGATGCAGTGTCACTGCATGGTCAAAAATGCAGGGTCGTGGCTAAAACACAGGCTCAGCCAATGGACTAAAACTCTTGTGTTTCGGTAGTGACATGAAAACTAGGGACATGATTTTTTGAGTATAGTTAATTGATTTAAAAATTAAACCCACAATAAATCTAAATATTCCAAGTTCTGTTTCAACCCAATCATAAAGATCTTTGAAATGAAATCATTGAAAAAAATCTAAAAAAATTGAAAAGTGTTATTTACAGGCATTGAAATTTAGATGTCAGGGTTGGGGACAGCTACTTCCCAATAGAAAGTACCCTATAAATGATGATTTTGTATATATTTAGCTTATCACTGCCTCATTTAATGCATTGGGTTTATATAGACCATAACATTTTCTTAGTAAATATCTATGCCTAAATACCTAATTGTTTTGTAAATAGTTTTTATTGTTGAGGGACTGCATATTACACGAATTCGGTAGAATGGCCCATATAATTATTCACATTGCATGAAAGTGTTGTAAAATGGTGCGGCTCCTTTAACCCTTGTATGGTATTCATTTTTTTGTTACACAGAAGGTATTGCGGGTCTGGTGGACCCACTCGATTTTTGGGTGTTTTATTCAGTACAATCAAACCATTTTTGGGGTAAAATCAGACTCCACCCCCACACCTGTGATCAGGACCAATCAGACTCCACCTTCACCCCCACACCTGTGATCAGGACCAATCAGACTCCACCTTCACCCCCACACCTGTGATCAGGACCAATCAGACTTCACCTTCACCCCCACACCTGTGATCAGGACCAATCAGACTCCACCCCCACACCTGTGATCAGGACCAATCAGACTTCACCCCCACACCTGTGATCAGGACCAATCAGACTTCACCCCCACACCTGTGATCAGGACCAATCAGACTCCACCCCCACACCTGTGATCAGGACCAATCAGACTCCACCCCCAGACCTGTGATCAGGACCAATCAGACTCAACCCCCACACCTGTGATCAGGACCAATCAGACTCCACCTTCACACCTGTGATCAGGACCAATCAGACTCCACCTTCACCCCCACACCTGTGATCAGGACCAATCAGACTCCACCCCCACACCTGTGATCAGGACCAATCAGACTCCACCTTCACCCCCACACCTGTGATCAGGACCAATCAGACTCCACCTTCACCCCACACCTGTGATCAGGACCAATCAGACTCCACCCCCACACCTGTGATCAGGACCAATCAGACTCCACCTTCACCCCCACACCTGTGATCAGGACCAATCAGACTCCACCTTCACCCCCACACCTGTGATCAGGACCAATCAGACTCCACCTCCACCCCCACACCTGTGATCAGGACCAATCAGACTCCACCTTCAACCCAAACACCTGTGATGAGGGCCAATCTTCTGTGTGTGTGGTTCAACAAGGTGGAGCAGATATTTAGAAAGGATATTAGGTATCACACTCTAAGGTAGGGTTATGGTTAGTGTCAGGCACAGTGTCTGAGTGTGTGTGTTAGAGGGTGAGGGTCAGGCACAATGTGTGTGTGTGTGTGTGTATGTGTGTGTGTGTGTGTGTGTGTGTGTGTGTGTGTGTGTGTGTGTGTGTGTGTGTGTGTGTGGGTATGTGTGTGTGTGTGTGTGTGTGTGTGTGGGTATGTTTGTGTGTGTGTGTGTGTATGTGTGTGTGTGTGTGTGTGTGTGTGTGTGTGTGTGTGTGTGTGTGTGTGTTTGTGTGTGTGTGTGTGTGTGTGTGTGTGTGTGTGTGTGTGTGTGTGTGTGTGTGTGTTTGTAGGGACTGGTTACCACATCTCTGGTCGTGTTCCATCCACAGTGACACAGCTCAAACCGTCTTCTGACAAACACACAAACACACACACACACACAGAATAAGACATCACATAAAGATGCATTAAGGCACTACACACACACTCTAAGGTAGGGTTATGGTTAGGGTCAGGCAGAGTGTCTGAGTGTGTGTGTTAGAGGGTGAGGGTCAGACACAATGTGTGTGTGTGTATGTGTGTGTGTGTGTGTGTGTGTGTGTGTGTATGTGTGTGTCTGTGTGTGTCTGTGTGTGTGTGTGTGTGTGTGTGTGTGTGTGTGTGTGTGTGCGTTAGGGGTTAGGGTTAGTGTCAGGGTGTGTGTGTGTGTGTGAGTGTTGTTAGGGGGTAAGGTGTGTGTGTGTGTGTTAGGGGGTTAGGGTCAGGCACAGGATGTGTGTGTGTGTGTGTGTGTGTACGTGTGTGTGTGTGTGTGTGTGTTAGGGGGTTAGAGTCAGGCACAGTATGTGTGTGTGTTCGTGACACATAGAGGAAGAGAGAGAGAGAGAGAGAGAGAGAGAGTGTGTTTTTGTGTGTGTGAGTGTGTGTTTGTGTGTGTGTGTGTGTGTGTGTGTGTGTGTTCGGGGGTTAGAGTCAGGCACAGTATGTGTGTGCACACAGGCCTATTTGTGTGTGTGTGTGCGTGTGTGTTTGTGTGTGTTTTTGTTAGGGGTGTTAGGGTCAAGCAGAGGGTTTGTGTGTGTGTGTGTGTGTGTGTGGGCAATGACTAGTTGCCACATCTCTTGTCGTGTTCCATCCGCAGTGACACAGCTCAAAACGCCTTCTGACAAACACACAAACACACACACACACACACACACACACACACACACACACACACACACACACTAAGACATCACTTAAACATGCATTAAGGCACTACACACTCTAAGGTAAGACTGTTACCATAGTAACTACCCTGTAAGCAAAATTACGTCCCCTCGACGTCCTGTAATTGTCTCTCTGAACGTTCTAAAAACGTAAATGTGTATGGTTCCCTTGACAACTTTAGGACGTTTTGCACGCCGTTCCAAGACCGTCCCGAGGACGTTGCGGTGACAATTGGGAAACGTTTTCTATAGGTCCTGGGGACGTTCTGCAGGACGTTGCAAGAACGTCCCTAGGACATTGCGGTGACGTCTGGAAAACGTGTTTCTATAGGTCCTGGGGACGTTCTGCAGGAAGTTGCAAGAACATCCTGAGGGCATTGTGGTGACTTCTGGAAACCTTGTTTTAGACGTCCTGGGGACGTTATTCAAGGACGCACCGCGGACGTAGCAGTCACGGTGTTTTTGCTGAGCTAAATGAAAAAAAATAAAATAATAATAGATCGCGGAGCTGTCATTTCGCTTACATGGCTCACACACACACAAGTTCAGGTTTATTTATATAGCACATTTCATATGATATACATAGACACACATAGAGATACAAACGCGCTTTCAAACTTGATTGCGAGGCATGGGAATTGAACCGTAAAC
>NW_027666739.1:35000-47500 GCF_963457725.1 Sprattus sprattus | reverse complement strand
ATTATTTATTTGAATCCACCAATCATATTCTTACAGAAAGGATTCAAACATTTCTCAGAGGTTGAATACAGCTTAGTGACTCATGGGTACAAGAAACAGCAAGACTACCTATAACAGCTGATACAGAGCAGAACTTGACTAGTTGTTTGGATTGTCTCTTACTAAGTCCTGTCAGTCGTAGCCCACTGGCCGAAAGCTTATGCACTGCGAAAATGCTTTTCTAACCTAGTGTTATTACTCTTATATTGAGATGAAAAAATCTAGTTGGTCTTGATTTTGCTTCAAACAAGCAAATTTGGCTGCCAGTGCGTTAAGCAAATTTGGCTTGTTAAGATTTCTTAAAATAAGTAATATTTGCTTGAAATAGGCAAAAATAACCTTACCAAGAAAGCACTAGGTAGGTACAATTTAGCTAGAAACAAGACCAACTAGATTTTTTTCATCTCAATATAAGAGTAATAACACTAGGTTAGAAAAGCATTTTTGCAGTGTGGACATGCCCCAGACTTCCAAATATCAATACTACCAGCTTGCATGTATAGCCTAGGTCTCTTATCTTATCAATACTACCAGCTTGCATGTATAGCCTAGGTCTCTTATCTTATCAATACTACCATCTTACATGTATAGCCTAGGTCTCTTATCTTATCAATACTACCAGCTTGCATGTATAGCCTAGGTCTCTCACCTTATCAATACTACCAGCTTACATGTATAGCCTAGGTCTCTCACCTTATCAATACTACCATCTTACATGTATAGCCTTGGTCTCTTATCTTATCAATACTACCAGCTTACATGTATAGCCTAGGTCTCTCACCTTATCAATACTACCATCTTACATGTATAGCCTAGGTCTCTCACCTTATCAATACTACCATCTTACATGTATAGCCTAGGTCTCTTATCTTATCAATACTACCAGCTTGCATGTATAGCCTAGGTCTCTCATCTTATCAATACTACCATCTTACATGTATAGCCTAGGTCTCTTATCTTATCAATACTACCATCTTACATGTATAGCCTAGGTCTCTTATCTTATCAATACTACCAGCTTACATGTATAGCCTAGGTCCTCATCTTATCAATACTACCATCTTACATGTATAGCCTAGGTCTCTTATCTTATCAATACTATCAGCTTGCATGCATAGCCTAGGTCTCTCATCTTATCAATACTACCATCTTACATGTATAGCCTAGGTCTCTTATCTTATCAATACTACAATCTTACATGTATAGCCTAGGTCTCTTATCTTATCAATACTACCAGCTTACATGTATAGCCTAGGTCTCTTATCTTATCAATACTACCATCTTACATGTATAGCCTAGGTCTGTCACCTTATCAATACTACCATCTTACATGTATAGCCTAGGTCTCTTATCTTATCAATACTACCATCTTACATGTATAGCCTAGTTCTCTTATCTTATCAATACTACCAGCTTACATATATAGCCTAGGTCTCTTATCTTATCAATACTACCATCTTACATGTATAGCCTAGGTCTCTCATCTTATCAATGCTACCAGCTTACATGTATAGCCTAGGTCTCTTATCTTAGCAGCAATGGGCTGGTATTTGGTCAGTTTCTCATGTAGAGGTCTTAGACACAGGTGAACAAAGAGAGTAGGCCTTCACCAGATGACGGTGGAAGGACTGATGCTCCTTGGCCGACGCCAGGAGGTAGAGAGATGTGAGCTGGCCAACACCAGAGTAGAAAGAGAGAGAATGTATCATTTCAACGCAGTTAATAAGCAAAAGTGCGTCACGATTTTAACACCTTGTTTTCAGCCAATACTTTCTCTGGCAGATAAGGTTTTGGTGATAAGGGAATTGTGGGTAATGAAGTCTTTTGTAGGACCTTGCGGCCACGGTCTGAGAGTCGGTCAGTGTACCGGTAGTCATCGTCGGTCGAATCTAGGGGCAGGTCATGTTTCTGGGCCATTATTTCGGAATATGGCCTTCTGCTGCTTCTAGGGGATGTATTCTCATTAGGACGCTGATGATGGACATAGCGGTTACGCTCAGTGTCCCTATGAGGCCGTTTGTCACCCCCTTTTGATCTGTAGTGAGGGTAAACTTGTGAGGCCGTGAATTTGGGAGACACTTTGGTAACGCTTTGGATATTGACTTTGGTCATGAGGGAAACGTGAGTGCGCACACATGGGTGCAGGTTGCGCAAGAACAGAGATTTGAAGGTGGAACTCTCTTCTAAGCCTGGTGCATTCTTGCCCTGGAAGTATGCATGTCTCAAACGTTTATAAAAATCCCTAGGGTGTTCTCGACGGGTGTGTTTGACTTGGGAGGCAGCAACCAATGATGTGATCTCGTCAGCAGGAGAAGAGTATTCTTCTTTTAAAGCATGACAGAGCTCGGTGTAATCATTTCTGATACGGGGAGGTTGTGCCTGAATAAACTTGTGGACTGCTTTAGAGCTGGTTTTCCACATGAGTTTAATTTTCTCCCTTTGGTTTGCATTGGGTAGGTCAGTCATGTTAATGTCTAGTTCCCTAAAGTAATCGTCAATGTGTTGATCACGGTGGTCTGGGTCAAACATTTTAATGTCCTTAGCTATAAGCTCAAGCACTTCTAGACGGGGACTCTGTAGGGTCTTTTCTGAAGAAGGCGAGACTAATCTAGCACGGGAACGGACATGTCTATCACATTCTAATGTGCTTCTGGGTGAGAGGCAGATGCTGGACAGCGGTACTCACTCTCGTGGCTGTATGGAGAGGAGGCTGAACAGTCTGGACGTGACCTAGTCCTGCCTTCGGAGGGAAGGGCACGGAAGAAAGTGTTATTTAACAGAGGCTGAGAAGAAGGATGGGCAGTATATCTACTGGGGAATAAACTACCTGTTTCTTCTGTATCTGTTAGGGGCAAATGGGAAGTCAGGCTGTTAACTCTGTCTCTCAGTGGAGGTTGAGGAGCTGACTTCATTCCCAAGGACTGATGGTCAGTTGGGAAGTGTTCCCATCTGAATGAAGGAGGGGTAGACCTTTCACCAAGGGAGGAGTGTGAATCAGAGTAACCAGACTCACATCGGCTGAACGACTGTGGTGGGGCAGGGTGTTCTGACCTAACCTTCAGTAGCTCCTCCTTGTGTGAACAGAGTTCTAACTCTGTTGAGTGTAGGTCTCCTAGGTAGCGCATAGCTTTCTTGTTAGCTGTCTGTACCTCTTGGAGGAGACTAGCATTCTGTGCTTCTAATGCTGCATTGCTCTGAAAGGCAAGGCTGGTTTGCCTGTGAAAGTTCAGATGCAAGCATGCTAACAATGGGTCTTTGGATGCAGTCTGCGCATCATACCTGTTATTTAGTAGAGAGTCTATCTCCTTCCTGCATTCACTGAAACTCCAACTGTTAATGAGTTCAGGGTAGCCGGGTTTGAAGCTTTTTGCTACGGAAGAGATAAACTGATCTACTCAGGGGTTATCCATTGTTATGTTTAGCTAGAGGGGTAGGCTAAAGTAATGTTAAATAGGGTAGGTTATGAAATTACTTAGGCGCTTGGCTATGGTGTTGCAGTGGCAGACACCTTGTAGTGTAACTGGGGCAGTACACTAGCCTAACCTAGAAGTGTAGTTACCTACGCTATAAGGAGTAGCTTCCTGTGAATGAGGTGTAGCTACAGCACCATCTAGTGGGTCTAGTGGGCATAAGAGTTTGGGCACACTAACTGAGATGCAGGGCAATTACAGTCAGGATCAGTCACAGTTACCTAAATTCAAGCTGGAACACGTGGTGGTAACAGCTAGGTACACAAGTGTTTCACAGGGCCGGTAGCTCGCTGTAGCTCTCTCTCAGTCTCTATTCCGATCACTAGCTGGAATGCCTGGCAGTAACAGTCAGGTACAAGCTCTCTTTCAGAGGGCCGTTGGCACGCTGTGAATTAATTAAAAATAAGGGAAACAGTTTGATTAAGCACAGTTACAGCTGACAGCTTGACAATGTTGCATTGAATACGTGGTAATCAAATGCTGGACAGCAATTCACAATTCCTACAGAGTAGGTTCAACCTGAATGGCTAGCAGCAATAGCAAGTTCTAAGATTTCCAAGGTTTGGAAAAGGTGATAATTCACTAATAAAATATCAAATAGCTTGTAAGCTCAATTTGATATATAAAGCTTTGCAATTATTTGTAAGTACAGCTAGGGCTTAGTCCTTTGACAGACTAGTAGCGGTGAGTGTAACAACTGTTTGCTTAGTCTAACACTTGAATATAAAATTCTGAATTTGGCCTGAAATTAAGCGGTCATTAATATTACGCAAATAATGAATGATTGCCAACAGTACTATCCTCACACGGGCTGCACCATATTATGTAGGTGGAATGGGTACCATTCTCTTATGGGAGTACCAGAGTATGTAGGTATCTTACCCAGTGAGCAGGCGCCGGGTGAATGTGGGTGCAATTGTGTATGAATTGTGATATTGACTTCAAGAGGGCCACCAAGACACACTGGTGCTGTCCTTGCAACATCAACCATATGTTGGTAATCTCACCCGATTGGACAGGGATCAACCATTCAACACAAAGGCAGATCAATTAAGTTGATAATCCACAAATCAGTCTCATTAAATATATCAGTCTCATAAAATATATTATACTATCAATTTGGAGCTCTGATTAATAATTAAATTAATAACTACAAACAAAGTAACCTTATTAATAGTATGGTTGAAGGTCATTGGAGTTCTGAATAGAAGAGGTTGACAACGTCCATTCTTGTGTAACATTAAATAAACCAGCGTATATAAATCAAAGTATTTATTTACACAATGATAAAGAAATAACACACAATTTGTAATCTAGCTAAATGTATCTAACTAATGAATTGAAGGAGTATATGTATGTGTAAGGGAGAGAGGGAGTGTGTGTGTGTTTGCAAGCTAGTAAACTCGGTGTTGCGCTTTTAGGAGCGCGCCTGAAAGTATGTGTGCGTGTGTGTCCCTTTGTCTGACCACCACAGTTCCACGTGCATGTGTGCACGTTCGTGAACATAAATGTGTGGTGAAAGAGGACGAGCCTATGCACCGCGAATTTCGAGTATGTGCTTCGCGTGTGTGGCTATATGAAGGCCAATGTATCTGTAATCGTATGTGATTTAAGATGCCATGTTAGAAGAGGGAAATGGTTAGTAACGCATGCAAGTCCCGATGTATATGAGAAGCAATCATAACGTCAAGGGCGTAGGTTTGCATAGGGTTGGTAGGGACTAGTCACGACCAAAGTTTGGGAAAGACAAAAAAGTCCCTACCAATATGTTGTTAATTTGAGAAAAAAAATATTTTGCACAATATATCTGCAAACTCATTCGTATTATTATCAATACAATGTTCGTCGCCCAGAAGAGTCATAAATACATTTCTAAGTTTTCCAATGCGCTCCCTCGAGCCTGTGAGACAAGATGCTGTAATTTAATTGGCTGAAGTGGCAGAGTCAGAAACAGTACGTGAATCCTGAAAGAGTGCTGCTAGTAGTCTGATACGGTAAGCTACTAAATTCGCCAGGAAATAATAACGCCTCATATCAGAATTTCGTTTGGTCTCAGCATTGATATTTTGACCCTTTGTGCTCTGAAAAGCCACCTAAAAAGAAAAGATATGCCAGAAGTTTTTTCCACCCAAAGAGCTATCAAAAAGCCCAGGTCGCTGTTAGTTAGCTAGTCGGAAACCTACCCACATTGCGAAGCTGCTAACGCTAAATCGCCACCCATTGTACAATGGAAACATGTTTTGAAAGTTGTTAGTGTGTAGGGCATGTAACTTTAGCTTGCATTACATCTCGTCTTGTTGAAGCCAGAAGGATAAGCTACCATACCCTGTTTAGACAATTTTACCCATGAATGAAATCAATCACACTGGCTATTTTGAGAATACATGTTATACTTGAAGGTAGTAAAAAGGTGCAATAAATTGGGATGCCCAAATGTATGTAGCATATAATTCATGAATACATTATTTCATTGCGCTGCAATCCAGATGATGTAGGCTTAGTACAGCTCCATAAAACCTGAACCATTTACCTACATATTACAAATTAATTTCGGAACAAACAAATGGACTGCATGTACTTCTCATTAGGTAATTTTGTTCATTAAGGCAATATTTTGAAATACATTCAGGAAACTAAGAAATCCAGTGCAGATGTAGTGCAGGTTGAGGAAGAAGCAGCTGGACCAGGGCTTTTTGTATTTAAATTAAGGGTTTATTATTATTATTATGTTTAAATCAGTTCCAAGTTCCACAAGTTAGTAGTACACAAATGTTAATATATTCTAATAAAGTTTGGCTGTTAAATATAACATCAACTACATTTTTGAATTTATGGTGGGGGGGGGGGGGGGGGGGTCTGCAGGGCAGTGTCCCTACCAATGCTGAGACCAAACCTGCGCCCTTGCATAACGTTAACCCTTAGATGGTGTGGCGAAGCCAACTACCAACTAACAATGAAAGTATATAACAGTTATGTTCGGTAAACAAAACAGATACAATACATGAACAATGGCATACGTAAACAGTCCTATGCTTAGCCAGGTTGTGAATAGCTAAATAGCTAGCTGCCCAGTCGAAGTTACCAGTCCTTTGGAAAAGTGTTGGCGCATCCGATGTTCCTGAGGCAGAGAAGAGATGAAAAAGTTGTCCTTGCTTTGATGTCGTCGTTTCACTGCAGTTACGCCCGGAATGTTGCAGGATCGTGAATGCTGTTGTGCTTCGTTTCTCCCGTTGCAGAGTTAGCTGGCAGGTCTTATTGTTAGCTGCTTTGCTAAACTTACTTTGTCTCAGTTAGCGGGCAGTGTTTGGCTAACGACAAATCTTAGAGAGAGTCTTTGTTCTCTTCCGTTGAGAACAAAGAGAGTAGGCCTTCACAAGATGACGGTGGAAGGACTGATGCTCCTTGGCCGACGCCAGGAGGTAGAGAGATGTGAGCTGGCCAACGCCAGAGTAGAAAGAGAGAGAATGTATCATTTCAACGCAGTTTATAAGCAAAAGTGTGTCACGATTTTAACACCTTGTTTTCAGCCAATACTTTCTCTGGCAGATAAGGCTTTAGGTGATAAGGGAATTGTGGGTAATTAAGTCTTTTGTAGGACTACCGACACAGGCTACCTCAAGGACTACTACCCTTTTAACCTTGTCCAAGAAAAAGACATCAGGGGTGTTAGGGATGTTGCAGAACACATCATCAGAGCTGCCAAACCAATCTGGTATTATACGGGAGTGTTTGTACAATGACACATTTGGGGGGAATACTCTCTTAACAGTATTAGCAATAAGGTCGACAATGCGGTCGTGGCGTGCAGTATAAAGTCCTTTGTACTTATTACAGCCATTGACAATATGAGCAATGGATTCTAAATGTTGGGTGGGATTGGAGTGCATTATGCAGTGTGGATGGTGGCTGTTAGGGTACCACTATGCCAGGTTGTACTTAGTTGGCAACACCTGTAGTCTGGCTTTAACAGTAAAGCAGAGGATGTCCTCTCCTACAGCAGCATTCCTGTACACTGTATGTGAGACGGAGTGGTCAGCAAAGTCAAGGCATGCCAACTTCCCCTGCAGTCTCAGTCCAGTCCAATGTTGTTTTGCCTCTGCCTGTTTAATGTTCAGGAGGGACTTTCTTGCTGTTGTGTTGTTGAGTTTTTGTTGTGTCCCATTGTGGTAGACAGTAGCCTCCACATTAACAGCTGGGTCTGTGACAACTGCATCAGATGCGTCTGGTGCAGGGTGTACATTTTCTTTCTCCCATCTCAGTCGAACTGCTGCTCTATTGCACAGGTCATTGAGGTCCGGCCAGTCTGACCGAACACCATAGCCTGCAGCTTGGGTGTCCAGCTTGCCATTACCTTTCCTCCTGAAGCCCAGGAAGTTATCCTGGCCAACATCTGCCAAGGGGACTTTTCTCCTCCTGAGGTCCAGTAGGAGGGAGGCTCTGGCTAGCTCTCGAACGGCAGCATCGTCATTGTTAAGCATCCTGATTAAGTGTGTCAGCCTTGTAGTTGTGTAGGTCCACTCCACATTAGGGACACCGAGCCCCCCCTCTTTGTGTGAGAGGAACAGTATATCCCGAGTGGAGTGAGTGTTCAGTCCCAGCCATCTCCTGACAGCTTCGACTGTTTTATTGTTCATGTCTTTTAGGACATTTTGTGGGATGTGGACATTGGCAAAGAGGTGTTGTATCTTTGCCAGGGCCACTTCTCTGATGGCCTCCAGTTTCATGACTACAGGGAGGGGGGAGGAATCAATCAGATCGATTCTGTTTTTATAGTTACAGGATAGCTCCTGTATCTGCTCACCCCACTCACCTGCAATGTTGAACCTATGGCCCAGGTAGGTGTAGGTCTCGTGACGAGAGTAGACCCTGATTGGCTGTCCCATGAGTGTGAAGGAGGGAGGTTTGTCTGACTTTGCTTTGTACCAGCGGTTACCACCGCTGCGTCGTTCATAGAGTGCTGCGCATTTGGTGTGTTTTACCTCCAGCTTTGACCAGAGCAGAAACTCATCTGTTCTGCTCAGCATGTCGGCAATTACAGTCTTATCCCTAGAGGACATCTCCACATCATCAGCGTACCCCTGAACAGGGTTTGGGGATCTGATTTGTGGTGGTGCACACTGACAGAGCCATTTCATCCACTGGTTGATAGCAAGGATGAAGTTTACCGCACTCCAGGGGCAGCCTGTTTTAATCCCTACCTGGAGGGGTACAGGCTCTGTGAGCTGGTCTCCACAGATGACTTGCAAAAAATATTCCTTGTACACGTCTGTGATGATGTCCACAAAGGGTTGAGGTAGATGGATCTCTTCCAGTGTGCGGAGCATCATGTTGTGAGACAGTGTTTCGAAGGCATCTCTAAAGTCCAGGAAGACAGTATATAGTTTACATGATTCATGTTTAAAGTCATCAATTCCGGTTTTGAGGCAGAATACATGTTCATTCATGCCTTGTCTGTCTATGTAGGCCTTTTGTTTAGGTGAGAGAATGCCTGTGTCCACAAGCCATGGGAGGATGCGGGCAAGAAGACATTTCATGAAAACTTTGTAGACAGTGGGGAGAAGAGAAATGTCTCTCCATGTAGATGGATCAGTAGGAATATTGTCTTTTTTTGGTATTCTATGTATGAGGGCCCCCTTCCATGAATGAGGTACTTTCCCATTTATGAGGCAGATATTAAATATATTAGTGAGAGTTTGAGTGGACCAGGGTTTTGTGGCTTTAATGGTTTCATATGTCACCCCATCATATCCACTAGCTCTGTTGTTTGGCAGCTGGGACACAACTTTATCCACTTCATCAAGAGTGAAGTTAGCTGTGGATGGATAATAGTCGCACACACTCACACACACACACACACACACACACACACACTCAGGCACACACATGCACACTCAGGCACACACACACAGGGGCGGCCTTTCCTACAGGCGGGTTAGGCGGTCCCCTAGAGCGCCATCTAGAGGGGGAGCGCCAAATAATGCACCCGAAAAAAAAAAAAAACACAATTATAATTTCCTTTTTCCCCCCGGGCGCATATTTTGGCGCCCCTTCTATATCTCCAAACAATATTTTGGCATTAAAAAATAAATCTAACATTAGGGTTAAATGAGCCAAAAAGCGAAAACGGAAGGGCTACCTCCTTGGTTTCATCAGAACATGCCAGTACAGTAAGGCGTTTGGTTAGTGTGTGTGTGTGTGTGTGTTCAAGAAACGTTGAAGAACGGATTAATGTAGAGGCAAAAGCCATCCGGTGCAATTTAGGAAGAAAAGAAAGGAAGAAGAAGAGAAACGTGCCAAGGAGAAAGATAAATCCTGTTCTTAGCCTAGAATGAATTCCAGATAAGAAAACGTTCATGAATGCGTGAATTGCCGTGGGCACTTTAGTGGAGTAAAGAAGAAAAGATGTACACTATGCCTACCGTAGCCTATCATTGAAAGTTTTCCTTGACATAGTTCATTAATGATTTTACAGAGGCGGGTATTTCACAAATGAAATGTCCATTTATTCTACATTATACAAAAAAATACATGATTAAAATAGGGGCGCACATAAAGCCAATAGGCAGTGCAACAACGCTACAAAAATACTCGTTGCACTCATTAAGGAAGACAAACACGGCAACTTGTCAACAAGTGAGGAATACTGGTGAAAATCCAAGTGTTGTTTTGTCATTTAAACGAATGGATTGAATGTAATCTTGCTAATCAGCAAACGCTAGCTGGCCAGTGACTTGTTACGTTTCTTGCTATTGCCATTCAGTCGAAACATCAGTTCAAGTTCAGCTGTAGGCCTACCGCAATTTGCGTCATTTTCGATGTGTCATGAAATAATGATTTGAGTAACCATAACAACGTTAGTTTGGTGGAGCGAGCTAGCCAGTTTAATAAGAAATGTTTTTACTTATCTAGAGCTATGCATCTTGAAATGAAAAAAGAATGTCAGGCTTAGTTTATTTAAAGTTTGTTTTGGTTCTATAGCGTATAGGCTTTAAATGAGTGAATAATATGTGCCACAAGTGACCCAGACCTTCTAAGATTTATATTTGCCAGCCATCAACAGAACAGAAGACTAAGAAAACATTATTTGCAGGCGATTGGGAAGATGACGTGTGTGTGTCCATAAACGTTGATACAGGGTTGAAGAGTATGAACAGGGGGGCGTGGACAGAGCGTAGTTCAGCACAGGCGAGACATTTTCTCAGTGATTTAGTTCTTGAATAAATGTTTGTTCATTGTTGTTGCGATCATTGTTGTGTTTATGTGAAAGAAATGCAGTCTCACAGGGCAAAATAGCGTTTGAAAGTTGCAATCTGTTTTCGTGGGGGGAAAAAAATATTGGGGGGGGGATGCGCCAGGAGTGAGGCTCACCTAGAGCGCCAAATGTGCTAGGGCCGCCCCTGCACACACACACACACACACATGCACACACACACACACACACACACACACACACACACACACACATACACACACACTCACACACACACACACTCAGGCACACACACACACACACACACACACACACATGCACACACACACACACACACACACACACACACACACACATAAACACACACTCACACACACACACACTCAGGCACACACACACACACACACACACACACACACACACACACACACACACACACACACACACACACACACACATACACACACACTCACACACACACACACTCAGGCACACACACACACACACACATGCCACATGCCAGTGACGGTAATGCCGCTGGTGTCTTACCTCTCATTTCAGGAATCAGCCTCTGGAAGACGGAGGACATGGAGAGCAAAACACATGTCAGTCCACAGCCCAACACAAGCCTCAATGTGGCAATGTCTGAGACCCTCAGTGAGAAGATGAGTCTGTTGGATGTGAGCGCCTCATTGAAGGCCAGTTTCCTCTGTGGGCTGGTGGAGGTGGGGGGTTCTGCCAAGTACCTCAACAAGAAGACCTCCTCCAGTCGTCAGTGCAGTGTCACCCTGGGTTACCATGTGACCACCGAGATTAAAAAGCTCATGATATCAGAACTGGAGACTCCAAATCCGGAGTTGTTTGACATGACAGATGCCACACATGTTGTGAGTGGGGTGCTCTATGGGGCTGATACACTCATGGAATTTCAAGAAACGGCCAGCGATGATTCAAAAAAGCAAGAAATCCAGGGAAACCTAAATGTGATGATCAAGAAGATTCCATTTGTTGATATCAGTGGGGATGGAAGCCTAAACATGGATGATCAAGACAAGAAGAAGGTGCAGAACTTCAGCTGCAAATTCCATGGTGACTTTCAACTGAAAGATATCCCTTCTACATATGAGGAGGCTGTGAAGGTGTACAAACAGCTGCCCAGTCTGTTGGGGGAGAAAGGAGAGAAGGCTGTGCCTGTGAAGGTCTGGTTGTATCCACTGAGCAAGCTCACTGACACTGAGTCCAAGCTGAAGAGAATGATCTCAGAGACACTGGTGTCAGCAGTGGAGAAGGTGATGGATGAGTTCCACCAGGCTGAGGTGAGAACCAACGACCTGCTGAAGAGTAGCAGAGAGATCAAGGCTAAAGACATCGTTGGCAAACTGGAGGAGTTCCAAAGCAGTTTGAGGGATTTCACTTCTCAGTTCCTACGGATGATGAAAGACCTAATCCCGGCCATCAGAGGAGGCAAGAAGGAGGAAACAACCCTGAGAGTCCTCCTGAAGTCCCAGGATGCATCTGGCTTCAGTGGGAAAGAAATGGAGCAGTGGCTGGATGGAAAGGAGACTGAGATCAACGTTGTCACAATGAACATCAAAAAACTGAAACCGTGTGAGATTAAACCTCCAGGCCCTGAGCTTGACTCTCTCCTCATGGCTAGCACAGATGTCTTTGTGTTCAGCTTCACCTCTCTGAGTTACGAGGAGCCGTACCTGAAGAAAATCTCAAAGGCAGTTGAGAACTTCAAGAGTGGTTCCACCATCAGCACTCCTGAACAGGATCCA
>NW_027666739.1:17500-20000 GCF_963457725.1 Sprattus sprattus | reverse complement strand
GGCACACAATTGGAAACAGGTGAGGGCACACAATCACAACAAAAGCACATGTGGACACATAACAAACACAGAAAAACACCAAGTCCATTAAAAAGGTCCTTTGAGAGATAGAGAGATAGAGAGAGGGAGAGATAGAGAGAGGGAGAGGTAGAAAAAGTAAAGCTGAGACAGTGGGGAGGGAGAGAGGTGGAGAGAGAGTTGGCATATTAGGTGTCTTGCTGTGTATGTTTGATTATGGTGTGTATTGATGAGTATGTGTGTATTGATTGAACTAGAACACACACACACACACACACACACACGCACACACACACACCACAAGAGAGTACAGATCAGTGTCTGTGTATGTGTGTGAAACGATTTTCAGTGCGGGTGGGATTAACGGTTGTCTGTTAGGTTGCCTCTGCACGCAATGCCACGCAATAGGAATGGCGCTACAACCAATCCAATCTATAACATACCAAAATGTTCTTATCTTTTCTCTATTAGTTGATTACCACTGAATATCCCTTTCACCATTTGTAAAAATTGTGCATTCGCAATCATATAAAATATATACTGTATCTGCTAATAGTGAAGCAGCAGGTCTCTGGACAGCTTCACTGTTTGGACCTCTGAAACTGGAGACCTGATGCTACAGCACCAACCAAAGTTATTACAATATCAGGTAATTATTACATTATCAGGTTCTGCAAAATTGAGGCTAACCTGCACTTTATTACATTATCGGGGTATTATTACATTATCAGGTTCTACAGGGAGAAAGGGTTCACATGCTAATTGTTCAGGTCTCAGTGAGAGTCAGCGGTGCAAATGGGATTTTTAAACTGGGGGGGACGCTAACATCGCCTGATCAGCTGTGCAGAGTTATTAACTGATGATTGTCGCCTTACGTAGGGAGAGTGGTGGGGTCGGATCGGGGTCACTATGAATCTGGGGGGGACATGTCCCCAGTGCTATATGCGCCCCTGGACAGAGTTCACATCCAAGAATGAGTTCTAGATACAAGATAAGACAACGCCCAGTTCATGTCTCTAACAACAACAGAATAGCAATATCTCCCGTTCCATCACACACACACACACACACACACACACACACACACACACACACATTCTGTTGTTGTTAGAGACATGAACTGGGTGTGTGTGTGTGTGTGTGTGTGTGTGTGTGTGTGTGTGTGTGTGTGTGTGTGTGTGTGTGTGTGTGATGGAACGGGAGATATTCTGTTGTTGTTAGAGACATGAACTGGGTGTGTGTGTGTGTGTGTGTGTGTGTGTGTGTGTGTGGGTGTGGGTGTGTGTGTGGGTGTGTGTGTGTGTGTGTGTGTGTGTGTGTGTGTGTGTGTGTGTGTGTGTGTGTGTGTGTGTGTGTGTGTGTGTGTATGTTACATAGTCCTGGGGTTGGACTTGCTTCCTGCTCTGGGGCCGTATTCACAAAGCCTTTTATCTTACCACTAGGAGTGCTCCTAACTCGCGCTAAAACCTTTTACGTAGGAGTAATTTCTTAAAAGTGATTCACAACGGCTCTGAGACCTAATCATACTAAGGATAATACCAACTCCTAAGCTTAAGATAAAAACTCCGTTGCTATGGATGACGTCGATTCTCATGCACGAGTTTAGAAGGGGTTAGGACGGTGATTGGTTGTTGACAGGCTCTCTCATTAAAAACTCATTCGTGACGTCCCTCTAACAATCCCACTATATCAACTGAAAATAAGAGAATAACCTAGGCTTCAAATTAAGTCATATTAAATAGTTATGGACAGTGCAGTTAGCAGAATGCACACGCATGATGACAAGTTTGTGCATCCAACGGGAATGACACTTTGCACGATAAGATAAATAGAAAGCGATCAATATATAACATGGCAATTGCATGTAATCAAGGCAGTAATAATTAAATCACCCAGCAAACTGTTAGGATATTATATTTCCAGCCCTTGACCATTTCAAATATCAGCACATACGGCCCTTCAAGCCCTCCAATCTTAATTGATCAAAGCGAAACGAACGTGAACCGTAGCCTAGGACCAATAGCCACTGTCACCCCAGCGGCATCCAGCTGGTAAGTTCTCAAAAACCTGCGACCGCTCTCCGTTGAAAGGCACGAGTCATCGGTACATCCAGGCCACGGTGGACGAATTATTGTAATGTGTGTCCCGTCACTGGACATTCCTGCGATCGCCATGGAATTTACTTTGATCTTGTGTAATTGGCGATTGTCCAAAGGCAACTGGATAAACTGTTGGATGATGTGGGGTCTACAGTGCGTTGATAGTTTGATGAATTAAACGGCTGACTGATAATTCCCAGTGTCGTCATTTGCGTTTTCCGCAAAGCCAAATAGGTTATCTTTATGTTTCCAAACATTTTACTTCGGGACACATCGTTGTTTAAAGCCGTCATTGCATCCCGCGCTAATTCTACGACAATATTAATACCTTCACGGTTTAAGCAATGTCTTTTATCAATTCCAAGTCGGCTGCAGCCATCTTA
>NW_027666739.1:2500-12500 GCF_963457725.1 Sprattus sprattus | reverse complement strand
GTGGAATCCGGAACACTGTCCCCTAACCAAAAAGCATACATAGAGAGGCAAGGAATGAATGAGCACGTATTCTGTTTGAAGACTGCCATTGATGATTTTAAACATGAATCTTCCCGCTTTTATGCGGTGTTTCTTGACTTTCGCGACGCTTTTGGTTCCCTGCCCCATTGGGTAATGCTGCATTCCCTAGAGGAAATACATCTGCCGGGTGTGTGTGTGTGTGTGTGTGTGTGTGTGTGTGTGTGTGTGTGTGTACAGATGTGTGTGTGTGTGTGTGTGTGTGTGTGTGTGTGTACAGATGTGTGTGTGTGTGTGTGTGTGTGTGTGTGTGTGTGTGTGTGTGTGTGTGTGTGTGTGTGTGTGTGTGTGTGTGTGTGTGTACAGATGTGTGCGTGTGTGTGTGTGTGTGTGTCACCTTCTTGTCAGCCCCAGCAGGATAGTACTTCAGGGTGGGAAACCCTGACACGCTCACAGCCTCCACCTCATTGGCTGTGGCGTCCATGTTTGCGATGATGATGTCATCACGATCCTTGTACTTCTCTGCCAGCTGTTCCCAGATTGGAGTCAGTTCCTTACAGTGACCACACCATGGGGCGTCTGATGGAGAGAGAGAGTGTGTGAGTGTGTGTGTGTGTGTGTGAGTGTGTGTGTGTGTGTGTGTTACAGTGACCACACCATGGGGCGTCTGATGGAGAGAGAGAGAGAGTGTGTGTGAGTGTGTGTGTGTGTGTGTGTGTGTGTGTGTGTGTGTGTGTGTGTGTGTGTGTGTGTGTGTGTATGTGTGTGTGTGTGTGTGTGTGTGTGTGTGTGTGTGTGTGTGTGTGTGTGTGTGTGTGTGTGTGTGTGTGTGTGTGTGTGTGTGGCAGCTGGACTCACAGAACTCTACAAAGACGTTCTTGGTCTGGTCGAAGGCCACGGACTCAAAGTTCTTCCCCACCAGAACCTTCACGGGTTTCTGGTCCCAGTCGGACGGAACCTCTTGACTCATCACGTGGGGCTACACACACACAAAGACACACACACACACACACACAGACATCATGTTGGGCTGCATGCAGGTCAGAGGGCATGGAGAGTCAAATACTTATTTTCTGGTTCTCGATGACAGATCAACACACTGCAGTGTGTGAATGTGTGTGTGTGTGTGTGTGTGTATGTGTGCGTGTGTGTGTGTGTGTGTGTGTGTGTGTGTGTGTGTGTGTGTGTGTGTGTGTGTGTGTGTGTGTGTGTGTGTGTGTGTGTGTGTGTGTGTGTGTGTGTGTGTGTGTGTGTGTGTGTGTGTGAGAGTGTATACGTATGTGATGATTCAGTGACGAAACAACGACACACACACACACACACAGGCAGAAGGCCTACAGCAGGGGTTCGTCAAGTAACTTGGGCCGCGGGTATTTTTCCTCGCCACTAGGTGGCGGTCCAGAGTCTGGCTTGCTGCCAATTTAGACGCTGCGATAGGTGTCCCCCTTACCTGCACTCACAACAACTAGTGATAATAATAACTAATGATAATAAGCCATGTGAATGAGCCCATTGGTCTACATGGAGAATGGATAGGTCTACTACAACATTACTAATGATAACTAGAATGCGTTTCGTGAACGAACTGCGAGAGTGTGCTTGCTCTGTGACAGAGAGAACAAGTGCCTATGAATTAACATGTATTTACATCTACTCAATCAGTGTATTGGGGCCTTCTTCCAATATATTTTAGAAAGAAACCAAGCTCAACCATTATTTTTTGGCTCCACTGACGTTTAGACATATGAGGGCATCTCAGAGTTTCGTTATACTGACTTACTGAGCTAAGTTAATTGTTGAAATTGCTATCTTGGTAAAAGGAAACATCTCTGCAACAATATTGGAAAGAATGCGGTTACATAGCCAGCTTTACTTAAAGTTTATTGTAAGATAGGCCTTTATGTTAGACTTAATGCAGTTAGAGTTAGACTGTAGGTCTAGTATCAAACGTAAGCAACACTTTTACTGTATAGATAGAGAGCACGTGTATCACATTGGTTTATAGTCTGTCAAATTAGTTCTAGTTATTGGTGTTCGTTGGCATAACAAGTTAGTCTTCTCTTATAAGCCTAGGTAGTACATCTGATTAGAGCTAGCAACCATGAATTGCAGATTAAGGGGTCCCCTATCTCAGTGTTCATTTTGGCAGCTATTTTTAGATTCAGTCTTAAGACAAAAATGCATATTAGTTTTAGTCACATTTAGTCATAGTTATCCTTCTTAGTTTCAGTCTAGTTTTCGAAAACTCATTACAATTTAGTCTAGTTTTAGGCACATTTAAAATTCCATATTATGTAGTAACCTGACCAAAGACACGGACAACGGAGAACGATGTATCAACATGTAGCTTTATGTAGAATCTTAGAAGTGTCGCCATACAGAGTAGCCACAGGTCTTTTTACTCGTGCATTCACAGAACAAAGGAAATGCATAATGCCAGTGTCACTTTATAGTAGAGCCCCGCCTGGTGGTACAACAGAGAACTACTATCTTAAACATTACAACAGTTTTAGTCACATTTAGTCATAGTCAGGGGCGTAGCACCAGATTCTGGGCCCTATGCACAGTAGGTTCATAGGGCCCCCCCGCACCCCCCCCCCCCCCCCCCCCCCAAAAAAAGAGTGCCAAGAGTTCCCCTGACGGTGAAACTTTGCAAATTGAAGGTAGTTAGGAAATGGCTTCCCTTCCTTGTCTTTTGCTGTAATTTTATTTGTTTTTATGTTGCTTGCCAGTCTGTGAACAATTGTGTCTCTCTCTTCATTAGTTCATTTCTCTGTCCATAGTGCTGGATCTTCTGGCTACACTCCCTGGCGCTGCTCTGACTACTTTCTGACCTCTCTTCATCCCTTTCACTTTTCTCAGAATCTTCTCTGCTATCACTTCCTTCACTTGTGTCATCCTCTACCACATTTTCTCCATCTTCCTGGACAGAACCCTCTACAAGCATGAAGCATCTGATAGATATTACTGTAACAGGCAATTCCAATGTAGCCTAATTTGTGTGACTGAACATGTTTAAAGGTAGAGTATGGGATGTTTTCCTGGAACACTTTTTACTATATTGCTTAAAATCCCCTTCACACCCTGATTGCAACAAAAAAAAGTCACCTTTTGGATGGAACAGCCTGTGTTGCTATTTGCTAAACACATTAAGCCTACAGTATAAATAGCTAAAATTATGTACTTTCATTTTAAACTGCTCACCTTGCCTCAAGACCACAGTGTCAGAGGATGAGGGGTCTGCATCACTAGCTGCTTCTGAAACTGAGTGCCATGTTTCACAAGTTAACTTTGCTAGCCAACTAATTTGACAGCCTAACCTTATGAACTTATTGAGCCTAGACTAGCCCTACTTAATAAGGCTATTAGCCTAATTATGTTATGGCCTAACAAATATTAATTTAGCCAAATGTTCTAATTAGTATAGACCTACTATTGCAATGGTGTGGTAGGCTATGCATAAAAATGAAAGAATACCCGCACACTGTTGCTGCAGCTCCCGTGTATTTTATTGGCACAACGTTTCGACCATTGTTGGTCTTCGTCAGGTGTTCGTCAGGTGTCAGCAGCAACAGTGTGGGTATTCTTTCATTTTTACGGATCTCTTTTTACCCTGCACCTGCACCTGGATTGGATGTGCGTGCAACACACTCTGCAACTGTGGAAGGCTATGCAAACAAACATGTATTTAGAGTTTACCTCAGATTACAGATAGGGCCTGTTATTTCTAATTTTGTGTTATGCCGTTTTTAGCAATGACAATCGCGGTGGTATTGATTCGTTTTATTACCACATCATGAGTTAATTTAATGTAGGGTGTTTGCTTTCACATTCGGGCTCACCTTTCTTAGGAAAGAAGTCTGTTAGTAGTTGCTTTCCCTCGTCTCCTTTTCTCTCTCTTGCCTGCCTTTCTTTTCTTTTCTGAAACCCGGATTTAACGTTCTTGGGCATCTTCAATGCGCACCGTTGCCTCAGTCGAATGAACGTTAACATTCGTCAAATGCGCCTATACGTAAAAAGCACACTGAAGGCGGACTAAACCATTTTGTGCGTGAGCCGGGGGGGTGAGGGTCTCCAGACATTAGGCTATATGTAGACTAGGACACACAATTCAATCCATCATTCAACCAATTTATTTACCCAAAACATTACAATTATATTAATTAGCAAGAAAATTTGGACCTTTAAATGATATAAATATTTAAAGGAAAAATAAAATTCCACACTCCTCAAGGGCCCTCCCCCACAGAGGGCCCTGGTAACTCAGTCCCCTTTATCCCCCCCCTACGACGCCACTGGTCATAGTTATCCTTCTTAGTTTCAGTCTAGTTTTCGAAAACTCATTACAATTTAGTCTAGTTTTAGGCACATTTAAAATTCCATATTATAGCCACATTAAACTCATTCCCTTCCCTTCTCAGGCCCAGGGACCTCCTGTGTTGTGTCAACTGCATAGTAGTCTAGCTTGCAGTACTTAAATTGTGGATGCAATTAGTCTCCAAGATACAGATCTCATGCCTACAGCTGAATTCGAATTTGTTTGTAATAAATAATCGAATGTGATGATGAAGTACGGTACGCAGCGTCTTAACTGAAGCTCAACTCAACTATTACAGCAGCTAGCTTGCCGCTAACGCTAACGCTAACTGAAAACACATCGGAACACATAGTGGCTAGCTAGGTAGCTAGCTGCTAATAAGTAACATATATAAGTAACACATCAGAAGTAATGAATCAAGTGTACTGATATTAAATGTACTACTAACATGCCATTCTTAAATTAAAGCCAGTGACATGATGGTTAACGATTAACGAGTTAACGATGGATACCGACAATTAGCATACCTAGCTAGGTAGCATTACCATTGGATTTCAATGGCAGTTATGCTAGCTCTGGCTATCCAGTCAAAGGAGCCTTGTTTCTGGACACGTATCACTTGACGAGCGGGGACAATACAGTCATCTGGAAAGTTTAAAATGATACTAAACGAAGGGAAATCTACTGTATGGAGATATTTCTGCTCAGTAGACAATGCAGATTCTAATTAGGCTGGTGCATATGTCCAATGTAAGAAGTGTGAAGTTTTAATGAAATATGATTGATGCAACTGTCGTTCTCCACAACAACTTGGATTAACCTGGATGGCTGTAGTTTCAGAACGAACGTCAATGGTAAGACTTGTCGGTTGTGCCTCTGTTGGTGTCTCGTAAAAGGTGAGTTTTATTAAAGCATAGCGTGTGTATTGTGTAGCTATTTCATTCCGAGATGGCATGGGAGTAAAATACTCCGCTCTGCTGCTGGTATACAGACAGCCGGAAAGGTTAACAAACGGAATGAAATAGCTACACATTACACACGCTATGCCTTAATAAAACCCACGTTACTCACATACTGGTTAACACTGTTAGAGCGGGTGTATAAACTGTACCTGAAACTGTTGCCACTTGCCACTACATTCGTTTTAATATTTTGCACTCTATCTAACCACTTATGGCATTTAAGAGAGCTTCGCCTTCTTCTATCTCAACTGATCTAATTTCAGTTGGCTAGAGCGTGTGACGTCACAATGGCTCAACCTTCCACCATGTTAGTCAATGAGAGAAAAAGGGGATGAAAAAGAGGGATAAAAAAGGAGTGGCAAGGGGTACCGCCACGAAAAGTCATAGCAGCTTGCACCGGATCGGGCCGGACGTTTTGGTGTTTGAATGGCGTCTCTAGCTCAATCGGGCGAGGAGTAGTTAGCTGCAAGAAAAACGTACGGAATAAATAAATAAATAAAGAAACTAGAATGCGTTTCGTGAACGAACTGCGAGAGTGTGCTTGCTCTGTGACAGAGAGAACAAGTGCCAATGAATTAACATGTATTTACATCTACTCAATCAGTGTAGTGGGGCCTTCTTCCAATATATTTTAGCAAGCAACCAAGCTCAACCATTATATTTTGGCTCCACTGACGTTTAGACATATGAGGGTATCTTTGTTGTTCTGTTTTTGTTTGTTTGTTTGCTTGTTTATTGTGAAAGGGTCTAGTGTGTTACATTTGGTCATAGCCTAATAGTTCCAGAGTCTCGTTATACTGACTTACTGAGCTAAGTGAATTGTTGAAATTGCTATCTTGGTAAAAGGAAACATCTCTGCAACAATATTGGAATGAATGCGGTTACATAGCCAGCTTTACTTAAAGTTTATTGTAAGATAGGCCTATATGTTAGACTTAATGCAGTTAGAGTTAGACTGTAGGTCTAGTATCAAACGTAAGCAACACTTTTACTGTATAGCTAGAGAGCACGTGTATCACATTGGTTTATAGTATGTCAAATTAGTTCTAGTTATTGGTGTTCGTTGGCATAAAAAGTTAGTCTTCTCTTATAAGCCTATAGTACATCTGATTAGAGCTAGCAACCATGAAAAACCTCTTCTGAAACTAAGAAGGATAACTATGACTAAATGTGACTAAAACTAATATGCATTTTTGTCTTAAGACTGAATCTAAAATAGCTGCCAAAATTAATACATCTCAGTGTTCATTTTGGCAGCTATTTTAGATTCAGCAGCTATTTTAGATTCAGTGCATATTAGTTTTAGTCACATTTAGTCATAGTTATCCTTCTTAGTTTCAGTCTAGTTTTCGAAAACTGAGCACACTACAACAGCTACGCTGTGTGTACATCCTCAAACGTTTTTCAGTTAACCTAATGATTCAAGGTCTCTCATGAATCATTACTCCCAGGACACGGGTTAATGTTAACTCACGCTATCGGTCACAACAAGTTACTTGGGATATGATACCTCATAGTTAGCTAACGTTAGCTAGCTAAACGTTTACAGAGGCTAACGTGAAGCTTCAATCAAAAATTATTAGCTAGCTTTCCAAGCTAGCTGACACAACCTAAACACTCGACTGCCCCTTTGAAGTCAACTTAACGTTGGCTAATATATTCTAATAACTAGTTATCATTGACAGTTACAAGCTAATTTACCAAACTCCTTTCTGTCCTAAATTGAGAAGTTGCTGGTGTGAGCTACAATATGGGAGCTAGCAAAGCCATTTCTAGCTCTACTTCACAATACTGCTGCCTAGTGTAGTAATAAGTTAACGTAAAACATAAATGTTTATAAAGTATCAGACATAAACAGGATACAACACACCAGTTACCAATTGATATTATGTGTTTATATATACCGAAAATGTCAGTAAATCCAGATGATGATTATGCTGCTGCTGCTGTTGGTCCCGTCGCAGGTCCCGTCGAAAACCCTGGAGTCGCGACCCTGTCAGTTGTTTCCATGTGAAATCAATGGAATGCTTCACTTTTTGGCGCCGTATTGACAACTGTCTGTCACTCGCACACTGTGCTTGTAAATTATTTTTCAAGTTTGCACGTACCTATTTATGCGAGTGAAATACTCGCACTGTAGAGCCCTGGAAGGTGTCTCTTAATATTCCTACAGTTGAATGGAGAACGACTGATAGAGCGGGTGACGTCACAATGGCTCAACCTTCCCCATGTTAGTCAATGAGAGAAAAGGGGGATGAAAAAATGGAATAAAAAAGGAGTGACAAGGAGTACCGCCACGAAAAGTCATAGCAGCTTGCACCGGATCGTGCACCGGTGCAAGCTGATTGCACCGGTGCACCGGATTGCACCTTCGGGCAAGCACACTAATAAGCCATGTGAATGAGCCCATTGGTCTACATGGAGAATGGATAGGTCTACTACAGTGTTTCTCAAACTTTTTCAGACCAAGGACCACTTAGCCAATAAAAAAAAACTCGCGGACCATCTAACTAAATAGAAAACCCCGGGAAAACATGCCTACACAGACCTGGCGCCAGACAATTGTTAGCGGCACTTGAATTTCGCGGTGGGCTCTCCTTTTTTTACGTACCGGTAGGCTGGTTATAGATATGACAATGTGCAAGGCAAAGCATCTAGAACCCTGCTCCATGCGTGACTTGGTTATGTTAGGTTATGCAAACTATAGTTCGCTCACAGCCTCATACTCCCAATCCCATCACACACTCGGACAGGCCAATGTATCACAAAACACAAAGATGCGTTTACCGACCGCAGTAATTCAGTACCAACAGAAGGCTGGAATTAATACATGCATCCTAGTAGACATCATTTCGGAATTAAGAGCTGTCATTATCCAACGTCACACAACACAGAATATAGTTATCATTTTGTTGCCTCCGCAGCGGGAGAAAACAACGCTGTTTGAAGCAGCTCCGCGGAGGGGTAATGCCCAATAAGGCTGAACCATCTCGTCGTTGCACCTTCTCCTTGTCTGTGTCAGAGGCTTTCTCATTTAATTTTCTTTTCATAGTCCCTGTCTTAAACCACCAATCCATGACCTTGTTAATAGATTAGGCAACGATTATTAGATTAGGCTACTGGCTGTGTTATCTTCGTTCTGAGTTGTATGTTAGAAATGACGCAATCATTTTCTTTTGGCCGTGGCGGACCATTACGGGGCACTGGCGGACCACCAGTGGTCCGCGGACCACACTTTGAGAACGACTGGTCTACTACAACATTACTAATGATAATAAGCCATGTGAATGAGCCCATTGGTCTACATGGAGAATGGATAGGTCTACTACAACATTACTAATGAACCATGAATGATTGGTTGTCTGTTTGAATAATGTAATTATTTTTTACTTTACTTTACTTTACTTATCCCCCTCTGTCAATATAGCCTCGCCTCTTGTGAATAATCTGTCAATATAGCCTCGCCTATTGTGAATAATCTGTCTATATAGCCTCGCCTATTGTGAATAATCTGTCAATATAGCCTCGCCTATTGTGAATAATCTGTCAATATAGCCTCGCCTATTGTGAATAATCTGTCTATATAGCCTCGCCTATTGTGAATAATCTGTCTATATAGCCTCGCCTATTGTGAATAATCTGTCAATATAGCCTCGCCTATTGTGAATAATCTGTCAATATAGCCTCGCCTATTGTGAATAATCTGTCAATATAGCCTCGCCTATTGTGAATAATCTGTCAATATAGCCTCGCCTATTGTGAATAATCTGTCAATATAGCCTCGCCTATTGTGAATAATCTGTCAATATAGCCTCGCCTATTGTGAATAATCTGTCAATATAGCCTCGCCTATTGTGAATAGCAGCAATCATGGAGTTTTTTCAACATTGAGCCTCCTAATTAGACCTAGGATACAACTTACTTAGAGTCTATCTCAGGCTATTTTTATTTCGAAATAGTTGGTTGACGCACCTCCTTACAATGTTTATTGTTTTGGGAGAGAGACATTAGCATACGATGTCTGTCAAAAGGTCTGAAGAGGAAAGTTGACAACGACTACAGAGCCTATAAAAAGAAATGGAGAGACAACCTTTGCCTTTATCTTACCTGGCTTCACTTATTGATAGCCCATGTGTCCTAATTGCAAGTTATGTTATCGCGGTTTGCAAAGGGTACAATGTCAATGATCTAGCTTTGTCTCTTCAATTTAGAGAGTGACGAGGCTAGTGCACTCGCTATCGACTATCTCCTCAGACTAATATTACCTTAGACAAGATAGCTAGCTAGCAGGTAAGCTGGCAAGCTAGTCTTACAAAACGAGATGACGATACCATTTTTAAAAGAAGTTTTTTCTGACTCGCACAAACAGGAAACACAGCCGATTAACCACGTTGTCATTATTAGTGCAAGAAAACACTGGTGCTTGCTATGTAGTAACAAAGTGTCATTTCTATGAGCGAGGTAACGTTAAAATTAGCTTTATTGAACGTCCCACAAAAGACCAAACATTAAGTATTATCTCTGCCAATAAAATTGTCATGGGTTTACAATCCATTTAAATGTCATTGATCTAGCGATGTCGATTCAGAGATGCTACTTATAAACCAACCAATATTACTGTTTCTAATACTAATCATATTTTGAATTTTCACATCAACATGGTCGTCAATGTCATCCAAACGTGGTGGGTCGGTCGGTCAGT
>NW_027666740.1:37500-39308 GCF_963457725.1 Sprattus sprattus | reverse complement strand
AATCTTCTACACATTGCATTAAACATATTAAATACCACAATCTTCAACTACATATTTTTTTAATAACACATCTATAATAGATAGCACATATCCACTAAGCTCCTGCCCCTGTTTGTGCAACCAACAGGCCACTATAACCCAGTCAGCCCAGTAAGTAAGTAGTAAACCCAAGAAAACATAGTGAATAATAATAATAATAACAATAATAATAATTCAAATTTTTTATAGCGCTTTTCTAATACCCAAAGACGCTTTACAAAAGACGAGCAAACATGACAACAGATAAATATGAAAGACAAAAGATCAAACAAAACAAACAGACAGAAACATGTTAGAAATATATGTGTGAGTATGCACATTTATGTTTAGACACTCAAAGAACCAAATAAAGATGGCTGACCATCTCCAGGTCCTGCTCCTGCAGAGCGAGAGCCAGCTCGTTGTTGTCGATGCAGGAAGAGGCCGCCACGTCCAGAGGAGTGGACCCACGCACCCCTGAAACAGCAACGGGATCGGCCAGTTAACACCCCTCAAACACACACACACACACACACACACACACAATGCACACACACACACACACACGCACACACCACACACACACACACCCATGCACGTACACCAAACACACACACACACGCACGCACTCCTGAAACAGCAACCAGAACAGCCAGTTAACACCCCTCAAACACACACACACGCACATACACACACCCATGCACGCGCACACGCAGAGAGATCTTGTGTGTGTGTGTGTGTGTGTGTGTGTGTATGTGTCAGTAGCGGTGTCAGTGCTCACCCAGGCCGATGCCGCTGTTCTGCAGCAGGTAGCTGAGGTGGTCGAACATGGAGCGCTGGTTCTGCCGACTGATACGACAGAAGTAGCACAGGAACCGACAGCAGTTGGTCACCATGCGAGGGAAACGGATCTCCTGCAGCCACACACATGATCAACACCATGGGTCACAACACACATGATCAATACCTTGGGTCACAACATCAACACCATGGGTCACAACACACATGATCAATACCTTGGGTCACAACATCAACACCATGGGTCACAACACACATGATCAATACCTTGGGTCACAACATCAACACCATGGGTCACAACACACATGATCAATACCTTGGGTCACAACATCAACACCATGGGTCACAACACACATGATCAATACCTTGGGTCACAACATCAACACCATGGGTCACAACAGACATCAACAGTATGAGACAACACCAACACCAGAGTACAACACCAGAGCACAAAAGAGTCAACACAAAAATTAGCTGTAATAAAGTTACCAGGTTAGCAAAATATTAAATGTTAACATTAACACATTGGGATGTATGCACTGGTTAGCATAACTAGCATGTCCTACACTTGCATATATAGCTAACATGTAACAACAGCAGCAATAGCATGCACTTGCTACAAGGATGAACATGCTTTGTACCTTGTGAACATACAAGTAATCTATAATATAATGTTAGCATGGCATGCACTATTTATAAGGATTAGCATGCCTTGTACGTAAACTACAACATTAGCTTAGCATGGATTGGTTTGGAAGATTAGCATATGCTGTACCTAAAGTACAACACTAGCTTAGCATGGATTGGTTTGGAAGATTAGCATGTGCTGTACCTAAACTACAACATTAGCTTATCATGGAATGGTTAGGAAGATTAGCATGCCTTGTACCTAAACTACAACATTAGCTTAGCATGGATTGGTTTGGAAGATTAGCATGTGCTGTACCTAAACTACAACATTAGCTTAGCATAGATTGGTTTGGAAGATTAGC
>NW_027666740.1:22500-25000 GCF_963457725.1 Sprattus sprattus | reverse complement strand
AACCAAAGGATACCAGAATCCCCCTTCTCCTCTCTCCTCTCACTCTCATTCTCTCTCCTTCTCCTCTATCCTCTCATTCTCTCCTCTCTCCTCTCACTCTCATTCTCTCCATTCTCACCCCTTCTCCTCTCACTCTCATTCTCTCCATTCTCTCCATTCTCACCCCTTCTCCTCTCACTCTCATTCTCTCCATTCTCTCCATTCTCACCCCTTCTCCTCTCACTCTCATTCTCTCCATTCTCTCCATTCTCACCCCTTCTCCTCTCACTCTCATTCTCTCCATTCTCTCCATTCTCACCCCTTCTCCTCTCACTCTCATTCTCTCCATTCTCACCCCTTCTCCTCTCTCCTTTCACTCTCACTCTCATTCTCACCCCTTCTCCTCTCACTCTCATTCTCTCCATTCTCACCCCTTCTCCTCTCACTCTCCTTCTCTCCATTCTCACCCCTTCTCCTCTCACTCTCCTTCTCTCCATTCTCACCCCTTCTCCTCTCACTCTCCTTCTCTCCATTCTCTCCATTCTCACCCCTTCTCCTCTCACTCTCCTTCTCTCCATTCTCACCCCTTCTCCTCTCACTCTCCATTCTCACCCCTTCTCCTCTCACTCTCATTCTCTCCATTCTCACCCCTTCTCCTCTCACTCTCATTCTCTCCATTCTCTCCCCTTCTCCTCTCACTCTTATTCTCTCCATTCTCACCCCTTCTCCTCTCACTCTCATTCTCTCCATTCTCACCCCTTCTCCTCTCACTCTTATTCTCTCCATTCTCTCCCCTTCTCCTCTCACTCTTATTCTCTCCATTCTCACCCCTTCTCCTCTCACTCTCACTCTCATTCTCACCCCTTCTTCTTGCTCTTCTCTGTGGTGGTGTCTTTCTCATTCTCCTTCCCGTTTCCTGGCACCTCCTTCGGCACTGACGCCTCCTTCTCCTTCTCGTCCTGCTCCTTGCGTCCGGCGGACTTCTTCAGCTGCTCGAACTCGGAGTCGGGCTCGATGTCCAGCACGCCCTCGTCCTCGGGGATGGTGGGGGCGCGGGTGAGGGGCGTGCTGCCCGCCAGCACCTTGAAGCTCTCGTGGAACTCGATGGGCATGCTCAGACGCAGGAAGAGCAGGTCTGTGTTGGCGTTCTGAGAGCCGAACGTCTTGTGGGTCAGCTTCAGACAGGGGGCGCTGTCCACCGTCCCATCAACACGAGACACCTAGGACAAGAGAAAGGGTGAAACTCCCCCACCTCAAATTGTTTTTTTGTTTTTGTTGCCAAATATCAGAGCTTGGGACTCTGAATGATTTATCAAGTTAAAGCCACTTTTAGGGGGGGGGGGGACAATTACCAGATAGGTGGACAACTTGTCTAAGTGTAAACAATCTTAAAATCTTACATTATTTATACACTGGAAAGTTATTTGACAATTTTTTATCAAGTGTCCTACATTAGAATTATTATTTTTGAAAAATCACGCCATTGTACATTTTCATCCTGGAGCCATCTATATAGGCCAGTTTCTGCCAGATGAAACCACCTATGACCTTGAGAGTGCAAAGATCCCCATTGAAGTTAGTTTTGCAGTAGGAAGATGGCAGGACTAGTATGACTAGTATGACGTAACTAGCTGTGTGTAGTGTAGCGTCCCCTCCTCACCTCTATGTGGGCGTGGTCTGTTGGCACGGGGACGAACTGGGGCAGGCTCTTGCTGAACCACATGGTGATGTCCCTCTTCATGTTGATGGCGAAGGGCTCGAAGCCCTCCTGCAAGCCGCAGATAGCGAAGTAGCGCAGCGTGCTAACGTTCTGGCCCAGGTTGATGCGAGCCACCTGGGACGAACCCAGACTACACACCGGGATGAACCCTAGGTAGGGGAGAGGAAGGGAGGAGAGGAAAGAAGAGGAGAGGAGAGGAGAGGAAGGGAGGTGAGCCCGCTGTGGTTCATGAACAACAGTGGAACGTTTATAAGTAAAGCTTTATTTTCAGTGGCTAATACTATTTGATTATTGGTAATTTAAGCTAGTACTATTTGATAATGGGTAATTTAAGGTAATACTTTGAGTTCAGTGGAACAGACTAATGCTAAGAGCCCAATGTCAGTGATGATGTTATTCAATGAATGGAACTTCAGTGGATAGCGTTATCACACCAATAGCAATGCTAAAGCTAGTCAGAGAGATGGTGGAAATCAATGGGACTGAAATGGAAACATGCTGTAAGATCAGTGAAGCTAAACAGCTAATGCTAACTGTGGCACCCCTCTCCCCTCACCGTTCTCGATCTCGATGTCTTTGAAGGCCATCTCTGAGCCGGAGTCACTGATCAGCATCTCCCCGTTCAGCGTGAACATGATGTTCTGCTCCACCAGGTCGATCATGCAGCCCACCACGTCGCCAGGCAACCAGCTACGACCAAACGGCTCGTTCCCCACGTGCCAGCGCTGAGCCTGGAGTCAGAGTCACAGAGATCAGAGACCAGAGAACACACCATAGAGTCAGAGTCACAGAGATCAGAGA
>NW_027666740.1:12500-17500 GCF_963457725.1 Sprattus sprattus | reverse complement strand
TGTGTGGTATTACAGGTGTTTGGTGTGTGTGTGGTATTACAGGTGTTTGGTGTGTGTGTGGTATTACAGGTGTTTGGTGTGTGTGTGGTATTACAGGTGTTTGGTGTGTGTGTGGTATTACAGGTGTTTGGTGTGTGTGTGGTATTACAGGTGTTTGGTGTGTGTGTGGTATTACAGGTGTTGGGTGTGTGTGTGGTATTACCTGCATGGTGTCCACAGGGAAGGGGGTGAAGGCGGTGTGTGAGAGCGACTGCGTGGGCCCCAGGAGGTTTCGGACCCCCTGGAAGTCGTGCTTGTACTCCTTAATGGGCTCGATGCGGAGCCGGTCTCTGGGAAGAACCGCCTCGTAACACGGAGCATAGCCCGGAGGGGGCTGGAACTTAAAGTCTCCATGACGACCGCCGAGGAGGAACCGCACCCTGGAAGTGTGAACACAGGAAGAGGAATCAGGAAAAGACCAGCGCTGCTTACCTGCCCTGCCCACCACTTATTAGGACCTCATCTTTTATCACCAGTGGGCCAGACTGTATGTTGATTCTATCCTAGTTTTTACAGCAAAAAGGGCAGACATGTGCTAATGGCTTGACCGAGCTCATAGTTCAGTAGTTCCTGCAAATCCCTGAAACATACTACACGGACACTTTTGGGAGTTACAGTACATGAGCTTGTGGTGCAGTAGTGGTTGACCTTGTGCTTGTTTGATTTCTACTTGACCATGTAGGTCTTGCAGGTCTGAAATCTCTTCCTCCACTGGGTATGGGTATCTGAGTATTGATGGAAATTGATATTACCATTAATTCATTTACTTACCATTGCATTGCAAGCATGCTCTCTTGTGTGTGTGTGGGTGTGTGTGCCATGTGTATTGATAGTCTGGCCACACCCTTGGTTAAAACCTCATGACACCCTGCCCAGACATCCTCTCTGCCCAAGGTGAAGTAATACACATCACCTATGTACCATGTTGCCTTTGTGTGTGTGTTCCGGAATCTTCCGTAGGGGGGGGGGGGGGTCACCTCCCCTCAAAAGCCCCCTGTCCCACCTCTCACCTGTAACACACCCCTTATGATGACCTATGACCTCCCACAACTGACCCGTACTTAAACTGCAACACTGAATTGATATTCAGTCTCCTCCTTGTCTATATGGTGTGAAATTGGTTCCCTACAGGCACGTGGAAATAAACCGCCAAGAACCCTTTGATTCACCTCGTGGTCCTTTGTCTAAAGTTTTTCGTATACATTCTGGATTCTATTAGTATGCATGTTTGTACCTGACGCCAGCGGAGAAGCTGACGACGGGCAAGAAGAGGCCGTCCAGGTTGAATATGTGTGTGTGTGTGTGTGTGTGTGTGTTTGCCTGTGTGTACCTGACGCCAGCGGAGAAGCTGACCACGGGGAAGAAGAGTCCGTCCAGTGTGTGTGTGTGTGTGTGTGTGTGTGTGTGTGTGTGTGTACCTGACGCCAGCGGAGAAGCTGACCACGGGGAAGAAGAGTCCGTCCAGGTTGAAGTTCTCGAACATGCCCTGCACCGGGTGGCCGTTGATGCGGAAGGAGATACTGGGCACGCTCAGATCCAGGCAGCAACTCACCACGTCCTCCGCCGCCAGGACGTGCTGATTGGGCGACGCCACCACCCGCGGGACACGCCCTGAATATGACATCATCAATTACATCATCAATTACATCATCAATGTATGACATTTAAATATGACATCATCAATGTATGGCATTTAAATATGACATCATCAATGTATCCTTGACTTTACCTCACGCTCTAGTGCTTCAGGTAATTCATCCTTGTGTGGATCCAAATCAGCTCTAAATTAAGAGTGCTATTTACACCATCTAGGTCAGGTCAGAAACACTTCTCAAACAGCAGGAACCTGTGTGTGTGTGTGTGTGTGTGTGTCTCTAGGTCAGGTCAGAAACACTCCTCAAACAGCAGGAACCTGTGTGTGTGTGTGTGTGTGTGTGTCTCTAGGTCAGGTCAGAAACACTCCTCAAACAGCAGGAACCTGTGTGTGTGTGTGTGTGTGTGTCTCTAGGTCAGGTCAGAAACACTCCTCAAACAGCAGGAACCTGTGTGTGTGTGTGTGTGTGTGTCTCTAGGTCAGGTCAGAAACACTCCTCAAACAGCAGGAACCTGTGTGTGTGTGTGTGTGTGTGTGTCTCTAGGTCAGGTCAGAAACACTTCTCAAACAGCAGGAACCTGTGTGTGTGTGTGTGTGTGTGTGTCTCTAGGTCAGGTCAGAAACACTCCTCAAACAGCAGGAACCTGTGTGTGTGTGTGTGTGTGTGTGTCTCTAGGTCAGGTCAGAAACACTCCTCAAACAGCAGGAACCTGTGTGTGTGTGTGTGTGTGTGTGTCTCTAGGTCAGGTCAGAAACACTTCTCAAACAGCAGGAACCTGTGTGTGTGTGTGTGTGTGTCTCTAGGTCAGGTCAGAAACACTCCTCAAACAGCAGGAACCTGTGTGTGTGTGTGTGTGTGTGTCTCTAGGTCAGGTCAGAAACACTCCTCAAACAGCAGGAACCTGTGTGTGTGTGTGTGTGTGTGTCTCTAGGTCAGGTCAGAAACACTCCTCAAACAGCAGGAACCTGTGTGTGTGTGTGTGTGTCTCTAGGTCAGGTCAGAAACACTCCTCCAACAGCAGGAACCTGTGTGTGTGTGTGTGTGTGTGTCTCTAGGTCAGGTCAGAAACACTCCTCAAACAGCAGGAACCTGCAGAGACATGCGGCTCACAGAGAGTGTGCTAACTAGCTAACTAGCTAACTGAGGATGAGACAGAGTGATGCTCTGATTACACCAGATGTTAGCCTACTACTGGCACCACAACGTTAGCCTACTACTGACATCACAACGTTAGCCCACTACTGGCATCACACTGGAGCACAGGAGCACAGGACATGTTCATGACTGAGTAAACACACAGACATGCATACACACACGCACGCCAGACGCACTCACGTACGGCTTTCCATGCCCTCCCGCTCACCTGACCACAGGTGTAGCCCATCGAAGCCGTAGGAGTAGAGGTCGTCCCCCACGCCGTTGCACCCCCAGCCCTCGCCCCCGCCGGGGTAGGGGCTGTACCCCTCAGTCAGGGCCCACCCCACCCGCAGGTGGAAGGGCTGGGCGGTGACGAACGGCTCCACATGGTCCACCATCACCTCGTAGTACCACTTCTTATACTGCGTGGAGCCCTCGCACGTGCCCAGGAAGATGTTGGGACGCATGCTGCACAGACCAAGGAGAGGTAGCATTAGCTGTAACATGTAGTTGAAATGCTAACAGTAGCATTAGCTGTAACATGTAGCTGTAGTGCTAACAGTAGCATTAGCTGTAACATGTAGTTGGAATGCTTACAGTAGCATTAGCTGTAACATGTAGTTGGAATGCTTACAGTAGCATTAGCTGTAACATGTAGTTGAAATGCTAACAGTAGCATTAGCTGTGACCTGTAGCTGTAGTGCTAACAGTAGCATTAGCTGTGACCTGTAGCTGTAGTGCTAATAGTAGCGTTAGCTGTGACCTGTGGCTGTAATGCTTACAGTAGCATTAGCTGTGACCTGTAGCTGTAGTGCTAACAGTAGCATTAGCTGTAACATGTAGCTGTAGTGCTTACAGTAGCATTAGCTGTGACGTGTAGCTGTAATGTTTATTTTGTAATGGTATACTGGCTAACTCAGGAGACATGGGTAGATAGTCTTATGTTGACCAAGGAGAGGCAGTGAGATGGTATTATACTGGCACAGTCATATCTCTGACACAGTCACATCTCAAACATAGTCTGACACAGCCACATCTCTGACATTATAACATCTCGGACATTATAACATCTTTGACATGTTACAGGACAGGTTGCAATTGAACAACCAGCAAAATGAACTCAAGTTTACAGTCGTGCTTTCTTACAGGTTTTCAGTCATGCTTTAGTACCCAACAGGGAAATCACAAAGCAATCTACGGTGTCCTTTTCTTAGACCAACAGGTTTCACGTGCATCCGTCCCCCTGTCCTGGACGAGTATGTGCATCTGAAACCTTTCACTTCAGAGGTGTGTGTGTGTGTGTGTGTGTGTGAGAGTGTGTGTGTGTGTGAGTGTGAGTGTGTGTGTGTGCTTCTTCTACCTGGTCACGTAGTTGATGATGTTGGTCTGCAGGAGAAGGTCTCGGCCCGGGAGCAGGTTCTCTGTGATGAGGTTCTGATTGGACCTTACGGCCACACCGTTACACACACACAAGGAACACAGCACATCCAGCACCTACACACACACACACACACACACACACACACACACACACACACACACACACACACACACACACACACACACACACACACACACACACACACACACACACACACACATACACACACACACACACAGACACACACACACACACACACACACACACACACACACACATTTATATTCACACTGCTCTTCACTGCTCTGTGTGTGTATATGTGTATGTGTGTGTATGTGTTTGTTGTTAATATGTAAATATCACATGTAGACAGTCATCACTCAGATTTACGTTGTGCTTCACTTGTGTGTATGTGTGATCATTCATATGAATGTAACAGCTTGTGAGTGTGTGTGTGTGTGTGTGTGTGTGTGTGTGTGAGTGTCTGTGACCTTGTGATTGCGTCCGTGCTTGTCCAGCAGAGAGATGATGGATTTGATGTGGTTCTCCTGGATGATGTTTAGAACCTCAGGGCTCTCAATCAGAACACAGTACAGCACCTCCAGAATGCCTGAGGACCAATCAGAATACATTACAGCACCTTCAGGATACCTAAGGACCTATCAGAACACAGTAAAGTGCCTCCCCGTTATGTGAGGACCAATCAGAATACAGTTTAACAACTTCAGAATACCTGAGGAGAACACACTCATACTTCACTACTAAAGGACTCTATCCCCTGCATCTGTTATCATGGAGTCTGGTGATACGGTATATAGACTAAAAGCGATTCCTCTTGTTTACAACAC
>NW_027666741.1:0-2000 GCF_963457725.1 Sprattus sprattus | reverse complement strand
TTGTCTTTGTCTCTCTCTATTTATCTCTCTCTCGCTCTCTCTCACTTTCTCTCTCTCTCTGTGTTACTTCTCACAGTTTGACACACATGAACAATTAAAAACTTTAGTCCAATTAACACACAAACTGTGTTATCACACTGCAGCTGTAAGCTATATGCATACATGAATACATCATATTCAAAATAACCTTGTGCATATTTAAGTTAATCACACACACACACACACACACACACACACACACTCACACACTCACACACTCACACACACACACACTTACACACTCACACACTCACACACACACACACTCACACACACACACACACACACACACACACACAGGCATACTCACATGCATCCACACATCATCATTTCGTATACGTTGTTTTTGCATGCCTTCTGGTCCTGCTGTGTGTCTTTTGTGTGTAGTAACTGATGATCTGTGAGTGCTCACTCCTACCCTATGTATGGTGAGATAGCCCCAAGGTCAACCATCTCCCTCTTCCAGCCTTGCAGAACCTCGTGGGGGAGACGTATACTGTGTTACATTATTCATCCATCCCTGCATGAGTGGGCTGCTTCCTTTGCATTAAGGCCATTCATTTCTGCTGGAGCTGTGCCACTGGCGCAGTGTGTCCCTCGCGGGGTCCCTTATCCATATCCCAGGGAGCACTTAAGGCTTATTGACACGTGACCTCTCTGACCTCTGTCTCCACAGGCATCTATGTGGAGGAGATTCTCAATAAGTGGCGCGGAGACTACGAGAAGCTGGAGCACAATCACACATACATCCAGTGGTGAGACTTCCTTCTTTTGGTAGATTCACCATGTTCTGTTTCTAGAATGTTTTCTGCCAATTTATGTATTCAGTGGTGATTGATTTCGTATGATGCTAAATTATTTATATGGTGTGTGTCACCTCTATTCCATTTCTATTCTATTCTATTCTTTAATAGTTCTATTCTATTATATCACATAAGTTTCATTAGAATGACTCTAAACTTTGTACCGTCATGGTGACCATAGTGAGTCATGTATTCTACATATTCTAAACTAAGATCACTTGTTCAACACACTGGTAACATTTATGAAAATGGTTGGTGCAAATGAATGAAGGACATTTTTAATTTAAACAAGTGTAAGAAGACTGGGCCGTTTGTCTGTAACTCACCAGTGGACCGCCCCGAAACCCAATGAGCAATGGGCCCGCAAACCCCCACCTCCACTGGCCTTAACCCCCTTAACCCCCACCTCCACTGGCCTTAACCCCCACCTCCACTGGCCCTAACCCCCTTTAACCCCCACCTACACTGGCCTTAACCCCCACCTCCACTGGCCTTAACCCCCACCTCCACTGGCCTTAACCCCCACCTCCACTGGCCTTAACCCCCACCTCCACTGGCCTTAACCCCCTTAACCCCCACCTCCACTGGCCTTAACCCCCACCTCCACTGGCCGTAACCCCCTTAACCCCCACCTCCACTGGCCTTATGCTATCTGGGCAGCCTCAGAGGTGGAAGCAGAACAAGTCTGAGTTTCACCCCATAGTTGAAGTGCCATGTATATGTGGCGGTGGCAGGCTGTTGGCTTGGCTTGATGAAGGGAGAGGGGGATTGTTTTGGCCCCTGGAGGGGGGAGAGGCGGGGAGGTGTTGAGAGGAGAGAACAAGTGCTGAAAACACAGGCTGCCACATATGCTGCCAATCCCAGCCCCAGCCTGCCCCCCTGCAGCGCCTCCAACTTATTAGCACTCAACCCTCTCTCCCTCTCTCTCTCTCTCCCTCCCTCTCTCCCTCTCCCTCTCCCTCCCTCCCTCCCTCCCTCTGTTCTGCTCTCTCTCTCTCTCTCTCCCTCTCCCCCTCTTTCCCTCTCCCCCACTATCTCCCCCCTTCTCTCTCCCCCTCTCCCCCTCTCTCTCTCCCTCTCTCTCTCCCTCTCCCCCTCTCTCCCTCCCCCTCTCCCTTTCTCTCTCCCTCTCACTTTCCCTCCTTCTCCCTCTCTCTC
>NW_027666742.1:0-5000 GCF_963457725.1 Sprattus sprattus | reverse complement strand
CTCTCTCCTCCTTTCTTCTCTCTCTCCTCCTTTCTTCTCTCTCTCCTCCTTTCTTCTCTCTCTCCTCCTTTCTTCTCTCTCTCCTCCTTTCTTCTCTCTCTCGCTCCTCCTTTCTTCTCTCTCTCGCTCCTCCTTTCTTCTCTCTCTCTCCTCCTTTCTTCTCTCTCTCCTCCTTTCTTCTCTCTCTCCTCCTTTCTTCTCTCTCTCCTCCTTTCTTCTCTCTCTCCTCCTTTCTTCTCTCTCTCGCTCCTCCTTTCTTCTCTCTCTCTCCTCCTTTCTTCTCTCTCTCCTCCTTTCTTCTCTCTCTCGCTCCTCCTTTCTTCTCTCTCTCTCTCCTCCTTTCTTCTCTCTCTCCTCCTTTCTTCTCTCTCTCCTCCTTTCTTCTCTCTCTCCTCCTTTCTTCTCTCTCTCCTCCTTTCTTTCTTCTCTCTCTCGCTCCTCCTTTCTTCTCTCTCTCGCTCCTCCTTTCTTCTCTCTCTCTCCTCCTTTCTTCTCTCTCTCCTCCTTTCTTCTCTCTCTCCTCCTTTCTTCTCTCTCTCCTCCTTTCTTCTCTCTCTCCTCCTTTCTTCTCTCTCTCGCTCCTCCTTTCTTCTCTCTCTCTCCTCCTTTCTTCTCTCTCTCCACCTTTCTTCTCTCTCTCCTCCTTTCTTCTCTCTCTCCTCCTTTCTTCTCTCTCTCGCTCCACCTTTCTTCTCTCTCTCACTCCACCTTTCTTCTCTCTCTCTCTCTTCCTTCCTTTAGTCTCTCTCTCTCTTCCTTCAGTCTCTCTCTTGCTCTCTCTCTCCTCTTTTCTTTAGTCTCTCTTCAGTCTCTCTCTCTCTCCCTCTCTCTTCCTCTCCCTCCCTCTCTCTCCCTCTCTCTCTCTCTCTCTCTCTCTCGCTCTCTCTCCCACTCCCCTCTATCTCCCTCTCTCTCTCTCTTCCTCTCCCTCCCTCTCCCACTCCCCCTTTCTCTCTCTCTCTCTTCCTCTCTCCCTCCCTCCCACTCCCCCTTTCTCTCCCCCTCTCTCTCTCTCTCCCTCTCTTCCTCTCTCTCTCTCTCTTCCTCTCTCTCCTCCTTTCTTCTCTCTCTCCTCCTTTCTTCTCTCTCTCGCTCCACCTTTCTTCTCTCTCTCTCTCTTCCTTCCTTTAGTCTCTCTCTCTCTTCCTTCAGTCTCTCTCTTGCTCTCTCTCTCCTCTTTTCTTTAGTCTCTCTTCAGTCTCTCTCTCTCTCCCTCTCTCTTCCTCTCCCTCCCTCTCTCTCCCTCTCTCTCTCTCTCTCTCTCTCTCGCTCTCTCTCCCACTCCCCTCTATCTCCCTCTCTCTCTCTCTTCCTCTCCCTCCCTCTCCCACTCCCCCTTTCTCTCTCTCTCTCTTCCTCTCTCCCTCCCTCCCACTCCCCCTTTCTCTCCCCCTCTCTCTCTCTCTCCCTCTCTTCCTCTCTCTCTCTCTCTCTTCCTCTCTCTCCTCCTTTCTTCTCTCTCTCGCTCCTCCTTTCTTCTCTCTCTCTCTCCTCCTTTCTTCTCTCTCTCCTCCTTTCTTCTCTCTCTCCTCCTTTCTTCTCTCTCTCTCTCCTCCTTTCTTCTCTCTCTCCTCCTTTCTTCTCTCTCTCCTCCTTTCTTCTCTCTCTCGCTCCTCCTTTCTTCTCTCTCTCTCTCCTCCTTTCTTCTCTCTCTCCTCCTTTCTTCTCTCTCTCCTCCTTTCTTCTCTCTCTCCTCCTTTCTTCTCTCTCTCGCTCCTCCTTTCTTCTCTCTCTCGCTCCTCCTTTCTTCTCTCTCTCTCCTCCTTTCTTCTCTCTCTCCTCCTTTCTTCTCTCTCTCCTCCTTTCTTCTCTCTCTCCTCCTTTCTTCTCTCTCTCCTCCTTTCTTCTCTCTCTCGCTCCTCCTTTCTTCTCTCTCTCGCTCCTCCTTTCTTCTCTCTCTCCCCTCCTTTCTTCTCTCTCTCCACCTTTCTTCTCTCTCTCCTCCTTTCTTCTCTCTCTCCTCCTTTCTTCTCTCTCTCGCTCCACCTTTCTTCTCTCTCTCTCTCTTCCTTCCTTTAGTCTCTCTCTCTCTTCCTTCAGTCTCTCTCTTGCTCTCTCTCTCCTCTTTTCTTTAGTCTCTCTTCAGTCTCTCTCTCTCTCCCTCTCTCTTCCTCTCCCTCCCTCTCTCTCCCTCTCTCTCTCTCTCTCTCTCTCTCGCTCTCTCTCCCACTCCCCTCTATCTCCCTCTCTCTCTCTCTTCCTCTCCCTCCCTCTCCCACTCCCCCTTTCTCTCTCTCTCTCTTCCTCTCTCCCTCCCTCCCACTCCCCCTTTCTCTCCCCCTCTCTCTCTCTCTCCCTCTCTTCCTCTCTCTCTCTCTCTCTTCCTCTCTCTCCTCCTTTCTTCTCTCTCTCCTCCTTTCTTCTCTCTCTCGCTCCACCTTTCTTCTCTCTCTCTCTCTTCCTTCCTTTAGTCTCTCTCTCTCTTCCTTCAGTCTCTCTCTTGCTCTCTCTCTCCTCTTTTCTTTAGTCTCTCTTCAGTCTCTCTCTCTCTCCCTCTCTCTTCCTCTCCCTCCCTCTCTCTCCCTCTCTCTCTCTCTCTCTCTCTCTCGCTCTCTCTCCCACTCCCCTCTATCTCCCTCTCTCTCTCTCTTCCTCTCCCTCCCTCTCCCACTCCCCCTTTCTCTCTCTCTCTCTTCCTCTCTCCCTCCCTCCCACTCCCCCTTTCTCTCCCCCTCTCTCTCTCTCTCCCTCTCTTCCTCTCTCTCTCTCTCTTCCTCTCTCTCCTCCTTTCTTCTCTCTCTCCTCCTTTCTTCTCTCTCTCGCTCCACCTTTCTTCTCTCTCTCTCTCTTCCTTCCTTTAGTCTCTCTCTCTCTTCCTTCAGTCTCTCTCTTGCTCTCTCTCTCCTCTTTTCTTTAGTCTCTCTTCAGTCTCTCTCTCTCTCCCTCTCTCTTCCTCTCCCTCCCTCTCTCTCCCTCTCTCTCTCTCTCTCTCTCTCTCGCTCTCTCTCCCACTCCCCTCTATCTCCCTCTCTCTCTCTCTTCCTCTCCCTCCCTCTCCCACTCCCCCTTTCTCTCTCTCTCTCTTCCTCTCTCCCTCCCTCCCACTCCCCCTTTCTCTCCCCCTCTCTCTCTCTCTCCCTCTCTTCCTCTCTCTCTCTCTCTTCCTCTCTCTCTTCCTCTCTCTCTCCTCCTTTCTTCTCTCTCTCTCTCTTCCTCTCTCTCTCTCTCTTCCTCTCTCTCTTCCTCTCTCTCTCTCTCTCTCTCTTCCTCTCTCTCTCTCTCTTTCCCCCTCTCCACTCTGACCCTCCCCCTCATTTGCATCTGTCCATGTGCGGATAAAGACCTTGTGTGTGTGTGTGTGTGTGTGTGTGTGTGTGTGTGTGTGTGTGTGTGTGTGTGTGTGTGTGTGTGTGTGTGTGTGTGTGTGTGTGTGTGTGTGTGTGTGTGTGTGTGTGTGTGTGTGTGTGTGTGCGGATAAAGACCTTGGCACAGCCTGGCGGTAGCTGCCATCAGTCTGGGTCTGCTGTGCCCATATGGAGGCCACCCGTGCCATATGTGCCCGCATGGGTGTGTGTGTGTGTGTGTGTGTGTGTGTGTGTGTGTGTGTGTGTGATCCACACCTGGGGTCTGAACTGGAACAACAACAGAACACCAGTCAACCACCAGCAGCCAGTCAATGACCAGTATACACACACAACACCCACCCACCCCAAGGAAATACACACTCACACACACAGACACACACACACACACACACACACACACACACCAAGGAAATACATATGTGAGAATGCTGTTCATTGACTATAGTTCCGCATTCAACACCATCTTCCCCTCCAGACTCATCGCCAAGTTCACAGACCTGGGACTAAGCACACACACACACACACACACACACACACACACACACACACACACACACACACACACACACACTCCATCATCTTAGACCTGGGACTAAGCACCTCCCTATGCAGTTGGATCTTTGACTTCCTGACGGGGAGGCCACAGGTGGTGAGAATCGGTGTCCGCACCTCATCCACAGTAGTCACCAACACAGGCACCCCCCCCAGGGCTGTGTGCTCAGCCCCCCTCCTGTTCTCCTTGTTCACACACACACACACACACACACACACACACACACACACACACACACACACACACACACACACACACACACACACACACACACACACACACACACACACACACACACACACACACACACACACACACACACACACACACACACACACACACACCCAGGGCTGTGTGCTCAGCCAAGGACTGCTAGGCCCTTTCGTAGTGTGGTCAGGTCTGTGAAGTCCATCATCAGCAGAGATCTTTCAGCCCTGCAGGACATCTACCACACACACACAGACACACACACACACACACACACACACACACACACACACACACACACACACATCACAGCTCATCATCGGCAGGGAGCTCCCAGCCCTGCGGGACACCTACCACACACACACACACACACACACACACACACACACCAGGACACCTACCACACATGATGCCTCAGGAAAGCTGGCAGGATCCTAAAAGACTGCTATCATCCAGCCTTCAGACTCTTTTTACCCCCGCTGCCTTTTGGTAGCGTAGCATCCGGTCTCGTTCCCGCAGACTGGAGAACAGTTTCTAACCCGAGGACCATCAGGCTGCTAAATGGACATTGATACACCACCAGAGGATGGGGGGGTACTTACAAGTCTTTTATTTCAGATGCACAAAATGACACAGGGTCACACTCTCACACACACACACACACACACACACACACACACACACACACACACACACACACACACACACACACACACACACACACACACACACATGACACAGGGTCAGACTGGGCATTGAAACTCTTATGATAAGGCACCGCCCGAAAAACCATAACATAAACATATAATAACCTAAATAACCTTAGACTTTACATACACTGTCACTTTACAGGCAGTGTCACTGTCACTTCCATCCTACTGCTTGCACTAGCAGTAATACCTTATCAGGAAAACTGCACTACCTGTAACTCCCTC
>NW_027666743.1:2500-5000 GCF_963457725.1 Sprattus sprattus | reverse complement strand
TATGGATGACGACGATTCTCATGCACGAGTTTAGAAGGGGTGAGGACGGTGATTGGTTGTTGACAGGCTCTCTCATTAAAAACTAATTCGTGGCGTCCCTCTAACAATCCCACTATATCAACTGAAAATAAGAGAATAACCTAGGCTTCAAATTAAGTCATATTAAATAGTTATGGACAGTGCAGTTAGCAGATTGCACACGCATGATGACAAGTTTGTGCATCCAACGGGAATGACACTTTGCACGATAAGATACATAGAAAGCGATCAATATATAATATGGCAATTGCATGTAATCAAGGCAGTAATAATTAAAGCACCCAGCAAACTGTTAGGCTATTATATTTCCAGCCCTTGACCACTTCAAATATCAGCACATACGGCCCTTCAAGCCCTCCAATCTTAATTGATCAAAGCGAAACGAGCGTGAACCGTAGCCTAGGCGAAAGCCTACTGGTCCCAGGACCAATAGCCACTGTCACCCCAGCGGCATCCAGCTGGTAAATTCTCAAAAACCTGCGACCGCTCTCCGTTGAAATGCACGAGTCATCGGTACATCCAGGCCACGGTGGACGAATCATTGTAATGTGTGTCCTGTCACTGGACATTCCTGCGATCGCCATGGAATTTACTTTGATATTGTGTAATTTGGCGATTGTCCAAAGCAACTGGATAAACTGTTGGATGATGTGGGGTCTACAGTGCGTTGATAGTTTGATGAATTAAACGGCTGACTGATGATTTCCAGTGTCGTCATTTGCGTTTTCAGCAAAGCCAAATAGGCTATCTTTATGTTTCCAAACATTTTACTTCGGGACACATCGTTGTTTAAAGGCGTCATTGCATCCCGCGCTAATTCTACGACAATATTAATACCTTCACGGTTTAAGCAATGTCTTTTATCAATTCCAAGCAGGCTGCAGCCATCTTACGATTTTTTGTGAATAGGTCTTAGTGATTTAGGAGTCCTCATGAGGAGTTTTAAGCTGTCCTAGACTTAGGTGCTACTTTTAGGAATAAAATATTTTGTGAATTGCTCTTAGTAAAAAAAATTAGGAGTCCTACATTTAAGACTGACACGCCCATTATTTTTAGGAGTTTCTCCTAAATTCGCCACTTATGAGCTACTTTTAGCCCTAAGATTCTTTGTGAATACGGCCCCAGGTCTATATCAGGGCCACATCAGGGCCACATCATGTCTATATCAGGGCCACATCAGGGCCACATCAGGTCTATATCAGGGCCACATCAGGGCCATATCAGGTCTATATCAGGTCTATATCAGGTCTATATCAGGGCCACATCATGTCTATATCAGGGCCACATCATGTCTATATCACAGGGCCACATCATGTCTATATCAGGGCCACATCAGGTCTATATCAGGTCTATATCAGGTCTATATCAGGTCTACATCAGGTCTATATCAGGTCTATATCAGGGCCACATCAGGGCCACATCATGTCTATATCAGGGCCACATCAGGTCTATATCAGGGCCACATCAGGTCTATATCAGGTCTATATCAGGTATATATCAGGGCCACATCAGGGCCACATCAGGGCCACATCATGTCTATATCAGGTCTATATCAGGTCTATATCAGGTCTATATCAGGCCACATCAGGGCCACATTTTCATTGATCATTTGTTTTTAACTGCATAGTTACTTTATTTATTAGCACTATGTCACTAATGCTGCATAGTTACTCTCCTACAGTTTGGCTCCTCACAGGGGGCTCTGAATCTAGCTTGGTCTGCTAGGGGTTCTGGATTCGTCTAGCTTGGTCTGCTGAGCGTTCTGAATTCGTCTAGTTTGGTCTGCTGAGCGTTCTGGCTGATCTCAGCAGTAGCAGTGGATTGAGATGACAGGTGCAGGACAGCCAGGCGTGGAGATCACAGAACTGATTCAAATGAGCTCAGCTCATGTTAGCGCTAATGTTAACGCTAATGCTAACACTAATGCTAATGCTAAAAGCAGCATCAGGGAGGCACACAATGTTGTCTAGTCGACCCCGGCCTGTTCTGTTTTACCAGCCAGGGAAATGAGAGAAAGAGGGAGGGAGAGGGGGTTAGGGGGAGAGAGGAAAAGACTGATAGATGAAACAGCACCAGGGAGGCTGGTAAAGGCCAGGCACACAATGTTCTCTAGCTCAGCTCCACGCTAACACTAACGCTAAAGCCATACCCGGCCTGTGCTGTATTATCAGTCAGGGAAATGAGAGAAAGAGGGAGGGGGAGGAAAATACTGATAGATGAACCGAGAAAGAAATAGAATGAGAGAGCGAGAGAAAGAGAGAGATAAGGAAGAGGGAGAAAAAATAAAGGAAGATGGAGAGGGAGGGGGGAAAAGTGTAGGAAGAGAGGTAGAGACAGAGGGAAGAAAAAGAGGAGGAGGGGGGGGGGGGGGGGGGGGGGGGGAGGAGAGCACAGAAGAGTAATATGTTATTTCTCCAGGCAAGATGTTCTGTGAGATTGATAGGACAGCAAACAGACCCAT